>NC_081779.1:5468751-5603751 GCF_963082965.1 Carassius carassius | reverse complement strand
TGGGGAATGTCAGTAGGAGTAAACAGTTCTTGCGCACACAGAATGAGCAGATACGAAACTTGTAGGGCAAGGGGGGACTTTTAATAATAAAAAAGTATAAGAGAATGAATATAATAAAACAAAAAAATGTTTCTCCTATACGTCGTTAATATACCTGTGCAACCCAGCAAAGTAAATTCTATGTGTAGGAAACATTGGAGTAAATCCATTTAAAGCCACAGAGACATGCCAAATTCCTGGGAGAGAATAGCCCATCTATGTGCTTACATTCAGTCTTATAGTGAATCAAATTCACAATGTTGTAAGCACTCTACAATTGTTTTCCCCATCATGACTTACTTCATCGGTGAAGACAATAACAGTATAGCTGATAATGTGCCGTACAGCTCAGGTAAAATAAATCTAGGTTATTTTAAAGTTGGTGCAATTAGCATTTTTGTCTATTTAGAACCATCCGTGGTTCTTTGCATATGGATATTAGCAATAACATCCCTGTAATACTCCCACAATCTGGCCACAGCAACAAGACACAACATGACAATATGTAAAATTGTGCAGCATATCACTTCTCATGAAGAACTGAATAGCGGGTATGAAATTGAGGGTGTGAACTCATTTTTAGATGCTGTAGTCGGCGTTTGTCTCTGCATGCAGCATACTCTGTGTTTACTCGGAGCCAGTCTTGGTGTACACCATTATCCTGGACACCCTTCAGAGCTTAAGAGAGGCTCTCAAAAGAGCAGGGACTGCTGACGGCAAGACTTTTTTACATGCTAGCGCATTTTCTCGACCACATGAACACTAAAGGTGATGAAATGAGAGTCAGTCAAACATAATGATGGAGATGTCAGATGCAGCAGTTCATCGCTTCGCAAAACATAACATGCTGGGAATAATAATGAGGATTTGTTGTGGTTGGTAATTAGCATGATATGGTTATCTCTTATTTAGAGATGACTGAATCAGGCAACATTTTATTTAGTCTCTAGTATAAATGGACATTTCTTCTGCATCACATTGCAAGGCCAAGTTTTATTTACAAGCTATTCCACCAAATAAATACAATTATTACAATAATAATTAGCTCTAAAATACAATAGCCAATAAACACACACCAGTAAACAAATGTTAATTGAATTTTATGCTGATATACCATCTTTTTAAACACCATTTAAATAGTGTAATGAACTATTAACTTTATATTTAGATTATTAAAAACAGTTAGAGGAAAAGGTAAGGTCAGATGGTCATTATTGTAAAGCTGCAAGAAGCAGTTACAGGGCAAAATATACAATTTAATTATTATGGCATTTTGGTGGTGATTCTATGTGGTTTACAAGTCTGATGTAGAATTACTTAGAAAAGAATGCAACTGCTTATGACTTCTTACCAATAGGTGACACATATTCCACATGAATACGCTAAAACATTTAATTACACAACAACACTCTGACATATAAAAAAAAAAATTGGCTTGAAAATGTCTGACCAAAATATAACAATGGTCCAAAAAATGCTCTGGTGGATAATTCATGATGTCAAACAATCTAGTAAATAAAAAAATATACATATCTGACAGTTCATGTCAATGAATCAGATTATATTTCTAGACCACATTGTACCAAATACATAAGGTGTCTTTGACTTGAAGCAGTGTGGCATACTAAAACTAGAACTAGAACGAGAATGATTCAAAGCATCTGCTCTTGATAGCTCTCATGGTACTTTGTCATACACTGACAGGTCTGTGCATCGCAGTTTCAAGCCAAAAACACCCAGATGTAGAGCAATAATTAAAGGGGTCATGAACTGAGAAATTTCCCTTGATCTTTTAACATATAACAGCTCAATGTACTATAAAAACATCCTGTACGTTTCAGAACTCAAATCTTCCTCATTAGCTCAAAAGCAGCTTTTACTGAAACTCGTTTTGGAATTAGTCACATTATGACGTCGAAGTGTGATGAAAGACTGCCTCTGCAGATGATCAACACCTGCTTCTACATCATTGCCTCTTTAGCACAACTAACTGATTTGTGCATGTAGCAGGAGAAGTGGAAATACTAGAGAGATGTCAACATAGGATTACTCCATCAGCAAAAAGTCTTTGAATCACCTTCCTTGTGATCCTAAGACCGTATTTCCATTGGACACAAGTGTTTTTGTGTCATGTCATGAATCCATTCGTCTTTCATTTCTTGTGCAGCTAGTGCTCGGAGTATGTCAGAAATAGAACAGGACATCATCAGTTTACTGTCAGGGGTTTGTTGTGTCAATCTGTGCCACGTCCAGTGAAAACAGCATCACTGATTATAAGGGGTTCTGTTGTCTTTAGTCCCATCATACCACTTGCGTCTGGTGTAAACACAGGTTAACATTTGTAAAAAAAAACTCCAGACTGCATCAGTGAAACACTAATTGATTGCTTTAGTGCGGATTTGATTTAAACTGGACAGTTCGATGCAAGCTTTCAGAGAGAGTGTAAGTAACACTTTCATCTGCCTCTACTTTTGGGTGCAATGCCAACAACCTATCAACAACCAATGCACATTACCAAGTCTCCAATCTATTTTTTTTTCTCAATAATCTGTTATACTCATATGTACATCACAATAACAAAGAAAATATCTCTTACCACTAGGGCTGTAATGATTCACTTGTTTTATAGATGCATCGATTACAAACCCTGACGATGCATATGCATCGATCTTGAAACATGATTTTTGAATTATGAATCACTTATCTTGGATGGTAATCGATTAAAAATGCTATCAAATGAATCGTTATTTCTATAGCGATTCAATGTTCAAAATATAAACACATTAAATTACTACACGCATGAAATAATGGAGACATTGAACAGTGTTTGTGAATTGTGCCTCGCATCTATCCTTCACGCACTCCACTGTTACCGCCCGAGACTGTCACAGGATTGCACTTGCGCTCCGTTCGTCTCTGATGCACCTTATGTGTGATTTCTCCTTAGGACTTGTGGCCAGTAATACTAAAGTGAAGTAGTTTTACTTTTCTGTAGTTTGTCAATGGCTCTCTGCATCTTACCGACGGCGTTACCTGAGCAGTCGAAAGCTGCATATTTATTGCATGGATGGAGCAGAAAGGTAAGTGTCTAAATCATACGCACAGTTCCACTGAATGATAAATGTGTATAAAGGTAAATCAGTAGCAAAACTCGAGAGGTTGAAGATCTGATTGTGAGAACTTGTCATATTAATATTTGTATTTGTAAGTTAAAATTTACACTCACAGCTCTGATGTGAAAAGTTGAATCTTTCAATTTGCACACACAGACAATGATCAAAACACCCGTGTTTTGAATTGGAAGTTGTAGATTAATAGATACAAATGTGTAGAATGACATTCACACAAAGAAAATGACATACACACATGTTTACGACACATGTTAGCTACTGATTTACCTCCATAAATGTGTTTTAACAATGCTGATAAACTGAATGTACAAAGGAAACTGTTAAAATAACCACAGCATCAACAACTACCTTGAAATAAGAGCGCAAGGTTTATCTGATAATCAGATGCCTGAAAGTACCGTATGTTGATACAGAAACAGACAACGGGTGCGTTTTAACGATGGCCGAGATAGCTCAACGCGCTGCAATTTAAGAAAACACATGCAAATTCAAAAAAACACCAGCAAATAAAAAAAAAAAAAACATCTTCATCAGTTTGACAACACAAGTGCTGCAAATCCTCACAACACATGCATATAACGAAACGTGCTGCAAATCCTCACAACACATGCATATAACGAAACGCGCTGCAAATCATCACAACACATGCATATAACGAAACGAGCTGCAAATCCTCACAACACATGCATATAACGAAACGCGCTGCAAATCCTCACAACACATGCATATAACGAAACGCGCTGCAAATCACCACAACACATGCATATAACGAAACGCGCTGCAAATCCTCACAACACATGCATATAACGAAACGCGCTGCAAATCATCACAACACATGCATATAACGAAACGCGCTGCAAATCCTCACAACACATGCATATAACGAAACGCGCTGCAAATCCTCACAACACATGCATATAACGAAACGCGCTGCAAATCATCACAACACATGCATATAATGAAACGCGCTGCAAATCATCACAACACATGCATATAACGAAACGCACTGCAAATCATCACAACACATGCATATAACGAAACGCGCTGCAAATCATCACAACACATGCATATAACGAAACGGGCTGCAAATCATCACAACACATGCATATAACGAAACGCGCTGCAAATCCTCACAACACATGCAATTAACAAAAGTGCTGCAAATAGCACTGACCACAATGGAAATGTTTAGAGGAAACAAGATTTGCATCGCGTTTCGCTATATGCATGTGTTGCGAAGATTTGCAGCACATTTCGCTATATGCATTTGTTGGGATGATTTGCAGTGCATTTCGCTATATGCGTGTGTTGTGAAGATTTGCAGCGCGTTTCGCTATATGAATTTGTTGTGATGATTTGCAGCGCGTTTCGTTATATGCATGTAGCAATACATAGGCTGCATACATAAAATGATTTTATTTGACATTTGTCACTTCTGAAATGATGGCTTCACCCCTGGTGTGACAAAATGTTAGCTTATGCATAATACTTTTAAAGCTCTTTATTTTTCTTTTTTTCTTTTTTTTCTTGGCTTACATACATTTTTACGTATGCCATGTCATGCCAAAGCATCATTAAACTAACATCTAACAATGGACAAAGGTTTTTTTTTTTTTTTTTTCTAGCCATAAAGGCTAGAGCCCGACCGATATATCGGCCGGCCGATATTATCGGCCGATATAAGCTAATTGCATTTAAATCGGCATTGGCATTTATAACGGCCGATGAAACATGAGAAACAGAGTCTCATGCTTCACTCATATTATGAGTGTTGCATAGTGTGCCCACCAGAGGGAGCTCTGCAGCTCCAGAGTTAACAACAGCGCCAGAAGTCCACTACAGAAGAAAGCGATCAGCCAAGGAGAGGAAGGAGATGTAACTTACTGTTTTGACGGTGAGTCTGTCGTTCGTCATGTGAAATGATTGTAGATTTAGTTCATACCCTGTATATAAAAACTGTGTGGTAGTTCTAGCTAACGGTCCTATCATTATCACTTCTAAATATTCTGTAACATCACTTACAGCCACTAATGCATTGCTATATTAGATTAGCCACAAAGCTAATACCATGTTTATCAGTGGAAGAGCGCGAACGTTAATAGGAGGTCAAACTATAACGTTAGCGTTTAACTTATTCTTATTCTATTGCGGTGTTTCCCACATAATGACCGCGTAATTGGGGCTTTCACACAGGACGCGGTATGCACGGCGCTTGCCGCTGGGTTCAGCGTTGCCCTTCAGATACAACGCGATTTGCGCTGCGCTATGGCGTAGGCGGGGTTTTAAAAACGTTTAGCGGGAGCTCTTTCATAGTCTGTTCCTCCTCCTTTCGGTCAGAAGCAAACATGTATCTGTCCCGTTGTAAGAAGCGAGCGATAGCGCTAGTCCTGCTGTTGAGAATTAAGAGAGAAGCAAGGAAGAAGAGGGTAGCCTCAGGTCCAGAGAACAATTTGGTGAATTCAGGCTGGTTACGTTACTCTAACGCTAATAGCTTCCTTTTTAGCAGGCCCCTTAAATGCTTGCTATTAACTTGTTTGAAGGTGGTTATTCTCAAAATTGACAGCGGTGTGTTCATGACACTAACGTTAACCATTCAACTTCGAATTGATTCCGTAATCGTCCAGTAATAGTAGGCAAAACGATGTTCTGTGAGAGCAAATATAGTGTAGTTACAGTAACTACAGTAGGTGCGTCAGAAATGATTAAACCAGAGGGGACATGTAAATAAATGTGAGCTGAACTAGCGCTTTTTTTTTTTTTTTTTACATATTGTTTCAAAGCAGCTTTACAGACATAACAGGAAAATGTTGAAATATTATTGTTAAATATAAGTAGGTAATACCTATTACTTGACAAATAAAAAAAATATATATATTTCTCATTTTTGCCTATGTAGGAGATCCCAGTTTATTATTATTATAATTCTAATGATGACATGAGTAATGATACATGGTAATATTATTAATACACATGCTTATTCTTTCTCTGTCTCTCTTTCTGCCTACAGATGGCTGAAAAAGGTGAATGCTGTAGCAGCAAAGTGTGGGAATACTTCTGCAAATACTTTAACTTTAGTATTATAATTTATTTACAGTACACACACACAGACTGTTAAAACCAGCTTCAACTGGAAGAAAGTAAAAGTGTTAAATGTTTAAAACCAGACTGTTTTTTGATCATTAAAAAATATATACTTTTGATGTGCAATTGTTTAGTCATTGAGACTGTAATCTAAGGCTAATCCATTCTGGAAAATGGTTTATACAGCCCACATACATAGAACAGGCAGATATTTTGCTATTGAATTTTGTGTACGTGCAGTTTATAGGAAATGGGTCTAATATCCAGATTATTTTTAAAATCAAAATATCGGCTTATAAATCGGCATCGGCCCCCAAAAATCCATATCGGTCGGGCTCTAATAAAGGCTGCTGTGTAATTTGCCCCCTGACTAGGCATTTAAAGAATTTAGGGGAAGCATTTAAATAATCCTGTGAATGCACTTAAAGAATGCAGAATCGAATTGTTAAAATCGAATTGAATTTAATTGTGAATCGAATCGAATTTAATCGTTCTAAATTTGCAAAAATCATTCTTGAATCAAATCAAAAACCTATAAATCATGAATCATGAATCGAATCGCTGTCTACCCAAAGATTCACAGCCCTAGTTGCCACAAAAAAAAACTACATTTTGAGAAAGTCAATTTAATTTTGCAGTCTAACAAGGCTGTCACCCTTCTTCCTGTCTTCATAAATATTGGACAGTGATATTCAAAACCAGAAATTGGAGAGAGAAGAGAGGAAATGAGAGCAGAGGGAAATCAGCACATTGCACAGGTTTCAGAGAGCACTTTGTTGTGTGTGTGTGTGTGTTTTCCTGGGTTTTCTAGTCCTTGGTCAAGGGTAATGTCAAACGTTCCTGTTTGTCACTGTTGACTCCCTACCATAGACAGCAAAGGCCGTGTAAGCAGCGGTTTCAACATGCTGAGGCAGGATTGATACGGTGCCAAAACCCACAGTGTGGGGAAAAACCTCACTGTTCCTCACAGATCTAAGAACCAGAAAGGACAGGACAAACACAGAACAAATCTGCAGCTAAAATAAGCTCAGACAAACCTCACAATTACCTTAATGCATGACCAAATGGACTACACAGGAAACAAGAAACACCACACCGCAAATATGAAAATCAAAGCAGTGTTATAATTTGATTTCTGCGCACGGCACAAAATTGCTGTATTTGAAAATCAGCCTTGTATTCTCAAGTTCTGCAAATCCCATCTTGTTTTGCTTTCTTCCTAATTCAGCAGCCGAACGCTGCTTCCACATTTCTTCATTAACTCGGGTTCCTTCATTTAAAAATCACTCCTTCTTCCATTTGAAGGAGCCGTTTTCATTATAACTACTGACTGTCTCAATTGAGTATGCTTTTTGATAGCCGTAATCCTTTTAAAACAGTATAATGGTCATATTTGAAGGAAAAGACTCAGAGGATCACAATAAAGTTGGAATACAAATCCAGTCTTTTAATTTACATATTTTTAATTTACAAACCCTCCCATTCGACTGGCTATTTTGTGACCTAAGGGGACAGAGATACGAAAAAAATGCTGATTTTTAAATTTATTGTTTTGTTATCTTTTAATTTTTTTTGCTCTCTGTCAGTCTTTCAGAATTGAAAATGCTTGTGCTTAATCTTCAAAGATCAAAGTTTATAAAATAATTAAAAATAAAAAACGTGTATAGCCTTTAGATGTTTGTAGCCTCTTAATCTCATCTACTCTCTGCTAGCCTTGTTGTCTCACTGTGGTTCTTCTCTCTTTTCCATCACTGACTGATCTACTTGTGGGGGCCATAGCGGTCCCTAGTTCCTCTGACAGGGCAGTTACAGCGGCCCCCTCATCCTCGGGCCCCAATTAGGCTGTGCCATCCAGGCAGGTCTCCCCAGAGACGGCATCTCTCCCTCAGGATTGAAGCGGAGCTGGCAGTCTCTGATGCTGATGAGGGGGAACAGTAGCTGAAGGGGAGGGCAGTTATAGCTGAGCCTCTGAGGACTTGCCAGTAATATTATTTTATATATATATTTTGAGAATATATGCCACTCTTGTTTTTTGTTTGTTTGTTTTTTATAAGCCAGTGCCATAACAGCTCAAAGCTTCTGGCAAAGTGAACTGGTCGTATCAAATTGTAGGTCTAATAAGTCACTCTTCTATCATTTTTTTTTTCTTCTCCTGCCCACATCTGTTCACTTTCTTTCCTAGTTTTGGTGGAAAATTAGAACAGAAAAAAAGTTACTTAAGACAAATCTAGACACTATAATATTGTAAAACATTTGCCAGAAGGGAATTGCCTAGCAAATGACTCAGAACTATATATACTGAAAACCACTTAGAATGCCTTAGCAACTGCACAGCATCACTAACAGAAAAACTGTCAGTCACACAAATTAACATTTTAAGCATGCACTCACTTTGACCATTACATATTTTATAATTATAAATATCATTTATAAATGGCATATAAATTATGTAAATGAGGATTATACAGTATAATTTGTAGACTTAAACTCTTGTTCAAAAGATTAAAGGGATACCCCAAACCAAAATTAAAATTTTGACATTAATCACTTAACCCCATGTCATTCCAAACCCTTAAGACTTCGTTCATCTTCGAAACACAATTTAAGATATTTTGGATGAAAACCAGAAGGCTTGTGACTGTCCCATTGACTGCCAAGTAAAATACACTGTCAAAGTATATCATTGCTCTTTTTGTTGTTTTTGATTTATTCCATAGTCCTCATTTGTAAGTCGCTTTGGGTAAAATCGTCTGCTAAATGACTAAATGTAATGTAAATGTAAAGTCCAGAGAAGTACTGTATGAAAAGAATCGTCAGAATATTCCATCTGCCATCAGTGGTTCAACCATAACATTATAAAGCTACGAGAATACTTTCTGTACGAGAAGAAAACAAAATTTTCATTTTGGGGTGGAGTATTCCTTTAAGATTAGGATGACTTTTTCTTAAGAAATTAATATTTTTATTCAGCAAGGAATTAAACTGATCAATCATGAAGCATTAAATTGACAATATGACAATAAATACATACAATCAGCATAACTGACTTCAACATAACATTTCACAATATTTCTGCTTTGACTGTATTTCAATCATATAAAAGCAGTCTTGATGAGCATAAGAGCATAGAAATGTAATAATTGATTAGATTTATTTATATTTATATTAAGCATTAGAGCCTTTTAAGTGAATTTTATTAAAGCAATAAATAGGGATGGGTACCGAAACCTGGTATTAAATGAGCCCAGGGGCTAAATTATGAAAGACCGGAGTATCGATAAGCTCTGACGTTAACGGTTCTGCTGCGGTACTGAAGAGATTAAGAAAACACACATACATTTGTTATTGCTATATACAGTAGACTTTATCTTGCAAATTCAAAGATAACTAAACATTCAAACATCTGCTTAGACTTCAGGCTTCTAAAAATTACAAAAAAGAAGATTACAAAGAAGAAGACGAAAACCTAGATTTCTTTTGTAGGCTATTACATACCTAAACAGTAAGGTTAGACCTTCATGTAAAAATTAAAGCACTGTTTATTTCAGTTGTATCTTTGTTTTATTGTATTTGTCAGTTTGCTTTAATTAGTTTCATTTTATCACTGTATCTTATTTATACAAAAAGCTAAAAATGCTTGCATACTGGTGCATTCACAAATAGATGATTTATATTAATTTCATTAAATATTATTTTACATTTCAGAATATAAAAAAATGTTAATTCAGTTCATTATTTGTTAATACACACACACACACACATAAAAGGACCAATAAGAATACTGTTAAAGTACTGGATCTATAAGCAGTATTGGTAAGTGAGTACAGTAATACTGTTAAAACTTTTAAACCATCTGTAGCAAGCCACCTGAGGCCATGCATTTATAGAAATTTGCCTCCAGTCTTTTATTCAGTACTGAAACAGTTTTTTTTTTTTTTAATGATTCATTGCATCAGAAACATTTTACCATGATTTGTATGACCATTACCATGGCCATGAAGTTTTTAAATCAAAAACTTTGCATGTAAGCACCACATTCGACAACAGCCATGTCATTTTTCTGCATCATTGAGGGCAGCCTTAAGGACCACATCAATAGTTGACGGCCTTTTCACGTTTTCCATTCATTACGGATTAGTAATTATCTATTATTTCAAGAAACTAGGACACAGAAACTTATCTGCCAAGTAATTAGCATTCCTGAGAGATGTACAAACCATAACCTTCAAAACAAGATTACATGACTCACTCATGGCTCTCAAACTGCCAGATGTAGTGTTTAGAGAAAACTGATATCTTTACTTAACACTTAACTACTGCTTACCCACTTAAAAGTACACAATGAAGTTTTGAGTGTTTATTGGTCAAAAATGAGAAGGTGTTTTCAAGCATCAAAACAATAAAAGCTTCGTTTAGCTTTATTGTTTTTCTCCATACATTAGAATGTCTCCTGTTTCTTTTTTATAATAATAATTATTATTATTATTTTGGAGCAAAAAAATAATGATCATCATACATTTTTATCATGATTTACAGAACACACCCACTTCAATGACATAAGAATTATGAAATAAAAAGTCTCATTTACCTTTTGTTTAATCCCATGGCATAAACTAGCTCTTTTTTTTTCATCTCAGTTTTTTCATCGCAGTTATTTGATGCCAATCAGATTGGGTTTTGCAATGCCTTCCCTACATATGCCCCTGCTTAAGTGAGAGTCAAGAATGGACGATAGAAAATTATCACTGCAGTATAAAAAAAAAAAAAGGTCAACATCATAATAGAAAACCATTATTGCTTTTAAGGCAACTGAGTTATTTTTTTTTCTGCTGTATTATCCATCCTTCTGTACGTAACTGTCCTCATATTGTATATTTTCTTCTGAGCAGATAAACTCATTACAGTTTGGACATTGTCATCTTCCTGTCAGCTTAACTGCACATCAAAACAGCTTTATAGTGGTTTGACAATGTCAGGTCATGAAATGTAAATGCTCTAAGAAGTAATAAAGCTTGGCTGTCTTCTTCTATTCATGGATATGCCAGAATATCAGTATATGTGCTGGAACTCCATAAGTTGTTCTTATATTGTGCACATAGGCCTACAGTCACAGAAGGATCTTCTAGAACATATTACACACAACTTGGAAGTCTCTACATAAAAGCTGAACAATTACATAAACAATGAAAGGGTTAGCTGGTATTTAAAAAGAAAAAATAACGTTTACTCACTGGTGTCTTTGAGAAGGAGATGTTTACAGATTATTATTTTTTTCCACATAACGCAGATGAACTCGGACAGGTTATGGATGACGAGATCCAACACGACCAAAAGTACCACAAAACAATCATGAATGTAATACACACAACTCCGTGCGCTACATTACAAGTCATATGATACCACTGTGTAAAGAAACAATTAAATTTCACTAGCTATTCAGCGAAAACCTTCTTGTAGGCCTAATTTATATCTGCCGCATCTGAACAGTTTTGTTTGCAGCAAGTGGAAGCTTTGCAGCCTGCATACCATATAAGGACAAAAAGAAAGAAACGTGACTGCAAAGTAATGGGGTATAAAAAAAAAATCGAGATGGTTTAGGGGTGAGCTGGACCGCAGACCGAAGGCAAAAGGGCCAACAAGTGCTAAGCATCTCTCAGGGAACTCCTTCAAGACTGTTGGAAGACCATTTCAGGTGACTTCCTCTTGAAGCTCATCAAGAGAATGCCAAGAGTGTGCAAAGCAGTAATCAAAGCAAAAGGTGGCTACTTTGAAGAACCTAGAATATGACATATTTTCAGTTGTTTCACACTTTTTTGTTATGTATATAATTCCATATATATATATATATATAATAAAAATATATAATTTAAATATAATTTATTAAATTTTTATATAGATATGTATATACTTTTTTACATTACATATATTCATTTTTACTTTCTGTGTAACATTTAGATTGCCACTTCAGTTCATTTTATTATGTTGCTTTTCTTTGAACACATATGCAATTAATTATTATTATTATTAATTGAATGAATATATATATATGTTACAAACACGCCAGGTTCCACCTCCACGCAATCACTACGCACACCCTCACTGGAATACTAAGCACATCCACCTGATCCTCATCACCACCCAATCACCTCAGCACCACCATGGAAACGGCTGAACTGTTATTTAATCATGTCTTCAGGTACTTCGGCATCCCAGAGGATATCGTCTCGGACCGAGGCCCCCAGTTCATCTCCCGGGTATGGAAGGCTTTCCACTCACTCCTAGGTGTGGCCATGAGCCTGTCCTCCGGGTACCATCCCCAGTCAAACGGGCAGACGGAGAGGAAGTTCAGGAGATTGGACGCTTCCTCCGTACCTTCTGTCACGGCCACCAGAACTCCTGGAACCAGTTCCTTGAGTGGGCCGAGTACGCACAAAACTCCCTTCGTCAACCTACCACCGGACTCACTCCATTCCAGTGCGTACTCGGCTACCAACCACCTCTATTCCCCTGGACAGGTGAACCCTCGGATGTCCCCGCCATCGATTACTGGTTCCGGAAGAGCGAGAGGGTCTGGTACGCGGCACACCACCAACTCTAGCGGGCTTAAAGCAGACGTAGAACGACAGCCGACCCTCGCCGATCAGAGGCCCCAACGTACCAACCCGGTCAGAAGGTCTGGCTGTCCACCCGGGACATCCGCCTGCGTCTGCCCTGCCTCATTGGCCCATTCACTGTCATCCAGCAGATCAATCCGGTCACGTACAAACTCCAGTTTCCCCCTGAATACCGGATTCACCCCACATTCCATGTGTCTCTCCTTAAACCTCACCATCCTTCTGTCTCTCCCTCCACAGAACCTGGCGAAACAGAAGCCCCCCCTCCACTCCTCCTAGACGACGGCGCAGCCTATGCAGTGAGTGACATCCTGGACTCCCGGCGGCATGGTGGACAACTGGAATATCTAGTGGACTGGGAAGGATACGGTCCAGAGGAACGTTCCTGGGTCCCACGTGACGACATCCTGGCATCCTGGAACTTACTCGACACCTTCCACTCCAATCATCCTGACCGACTAGCTCCCAGGGGAAGAGTATCACGTCCATCACGTCGTCGGGGTCCTCGGCCCTCAGGAGCGGGCCGTGGGGAGGGGGGTACTGTTACAAACACGCCAGGTTCCACCTCCACGCAATCACTACGCACGCCCTCACCGGAATATGAAGCACATCCACCTGATCCTCATCACCACCCAATCACCTCAGCACCATAAAAACCACACACACACACTCAATCGATGTCCGGTCGAGATCCAGATCCCCAGTGTGCGTGTGTGTGGTTCACCTTCCTCCTCTGACGTCTTCACCCAGCCTGCACGGATCCATCCCTCACTCCACCCTACACTACCTGCTCCTCTGCTTGTGTCTGTTCAATAAACCATTCTGTCGGTTACTCCTCAGCCTCCTAAGTGATCCGTAACAATATAATGAGCATATAATGAACTGAATATAATTTAAAAACGGAAATGAAGAAACCTACCCAAACATTTAATTTTTTTTCTTACGTGTTACCTTACTCTAGAGGTCGGCCGATTTTTTGAATTTTTTTACATAATTGGCATCGGCCAAATATCCACCTATATCAAGCCGATTATTATGCAGGCGCACATGTGTACGACGCACGCTGCCCCTACAGTCATTTTCCAGCAGAGTGAGCAGACCGCAGACCTTCAGCTTCCAGTGCCTAAGGAAAACGGTAAGGATTAAATTCTTATAACTCCTTTATATTTAATTAAAAACTTTTGATACGTTACTGCCAACTTCGAGAAAAAACATGACATGACTTTCGGCTACTTTGGATATTGATAGCGTAGTTGAGGTTGCATTATCACAGCAGAAGGGTTGCTATCATGTCACAATAAGTAAGCAAGAATTTTGCAATTACAGACAGTGAATTTGAGACTTATTTTTTCTGTTTGTGTCTGTTGTCACTCAATGCAGAGAAATAAGTAATAAAAAAAGAGACCAACGCACTATAAGCTAGTGAAGGACTGGCTTTGCTTTGCTAGCGTCGTCGTTGCGGCACTGGTGCCTTAACGACCATTATCTACCGGACCGAATATCAACACGGATTTCTGTGCTTCATTTCGGTGCTACCGTTATGCCTTTGTTTCTCTTGGATGCTCTGAAAACGGACGTTAGAATAACAGAAACATCGCTTCGCTGCATGTGACGCTAGTCAGCAGCTAACTTTAGCATACCGTTAGCTAGTAGCAGCTGGATTAAATACAGTTAAAATGCTGGCCAAACAGTGTAATGTTGTGTGACTGTGTATTTCACTGTAGACTAGGGGTGGAGCGGGACATGTATACATATCGAACGATCGAGAAGTCGCAGAGTGTTTACTTATATTTGTGTGTATGCGAGAAAGAGAGGGAGAGGCGCAGGAGCGATCGAGAAGTTGCAGAGTGTTTACTTATATTATTTGTGTGTAGGGATGCACCGAATATTCGGCCACCGAAAATTTTCGGCCGAAAATAGCATTTTCGGTTTTTGGCCGATAGACTTTTATCACCGAAACAACACGGCCGAAATGTTGTAATGACGCAAACAGAAACCGCGACCTGCACGTGCACCTGCATAGCGCAGACCACGAGCTCCCCGCGACATTCACTTCACAACAGTGACAACATTCTCTCTCTTCTTATTCCTTTATTCGCAGCACTAAAGCGTCTCCTAACAAATAGATTAAGACGGACCACGAAGTGAAAACAAAGAAAAGTACAGTCTGTTAGCACACGTCTCACTGAGATCTTTTCGGATCCTCTGCACTTCATCGCGAATGTGCTTGTTATGTGCGCGTTATGCTTGTTATGTGCGCGTTATAAAGACCATTACTTGGATGCGGAATAAGGCAGCGCGAACAAGAAATGATCCAGGCCGCGCTGGATGCGGAGAAGCGCCAAGCGCAGGAGACAGATCAGAGCGCAGAAAAAAAGACTCGAGTCTGCACCAGATGAGGGGCATGCACCCTCGTTGTCTGATGTGTTCAGTGGAATTCTGCAAGAAAGTGCCTCAAATAATAATAATACGTTGGCTATTTTGTTCTTAGGCTACTATATATGTGACATATATATATATATACACACACACACACACATACCACACACACACACATACATAATATCAGATTGTAGCCATTTTTCTGCTAGATTTTCTGCTAGATTTCTGCTTTAATTTGATAAAAATGTTTATTTACGCCCTGGCCCTATTTAAATACACTCTCTCAAATATTTCTTAAATGTCAGGCAGATGACAAGCTCAACTGCTCAACAGCTAGATGGTTATCTGTCTGAAGTCCGCATCCCCAGAAGTGATAACAGTCTTGCCTACTGGAGAAGTAATGCACTTTTCAATTTGTGTGTGTGTGGGTGTGTGAGAGAGGCGCGGGCTCGATCGAACAGTGGAAACGTACAATTTACTAGTGATATACGTTATTGTGACGTGACATTCAGCCAAGTATGGTGACCCATACTCAGAATTTGTGCTCTGCGTTTAACCCATCCGAAATGCACACACACAGAGCAGTGAACACACACACACACACACTGTGAACACACACCCGGAGCAGTGGGCAGCCATTTATGCTGCGGCACCCGGGGAGCAGTTGGGGGTTCGATGCCTTGCTCAAGGGCACCTAAGTCGTGGTATTGAAGGTGGAGAGAGAACTGTACATGCACTCCCCCCACCCACAATTCCTGCCAGCCTGGGACTCGAACTCACAACCTTTCAATTGGGAGTCCGACTCTCTAACCATTAGGCCACGACTTATTACTACTTCTATATTATTAAATCATTCAATTTTGACCATATGGCCTAAAGGTTTTTTTTCCCCTTTTTTGCGATAATTAGGTTATGTCCATTTAGCTTTGTCCGTCAAACAAACCATAAATACATGTTTCAGGACAGTTTTTGAGAAGAGGATAGAAATGTTTTTAGCCTTGTATTACTTACAATGCACTGAATTATTAGCTGAATTATGAAACATTTTTTAGATTTTATATCTATACCTATCTATAAAATGACTTGAAGATGACATACTATAAGATACTATACAAAAAATACTAACATAACCTTGTATTTTTCCCCTGTTTTAGTCATTACAGTCTGATGGCTGAAAAGAAAAACACCCCCTTATGGCAGCGCTTCACCCAGCCAACACCAGGGAAGGCCAAATGTAATATATGCAGCAAGTTGGTAAGCATGGGGGCTGAGAAAGGCAAAAGTAAAAATACTACAAACATGTGGAATCACCTGAAGGCAAACCACATCCAGGATCACAAAGAGGCAGTAAAAGAAAAAGAAGATGCAGCGGCTGCTGCTTCCGCCAATCTCAGTCAGCCTACTGTAGCACAAATAATCGATTCGCAAAGAAAATGGCAAAATTCTGACCCGAGGTCAAAAAAGATTGATACACAAATACTTGAAATGATTGCTGCAGACAACCAGCCATTTACAGTGGTCTAGGATGTTGGCTTTCGGCGTTTAATTGCAACACTGGAACCCCAGTATAGCCTCAAGACTGAAAAATATTACCGCACAGACATGCTGGAAAACATAATGAAAGGTGTGGAGAGGAAAATCAAAACACTGATCACCTCAGAGAATGCTGGCCCTCATTTGGCGTTCACGACAGACTGTTGGTCTGGGGAGACGGAGTCATTGATGAGTCTTACATGCCATTTCATTAATAGTGACTGGGAAAGAAAACAAGTGGTACTAAATGTTAAGGCCATATCTGGCTCCCACACTGGAGAATACATCAGCAAGATGTTCCTTAGCATGCTGAAACATTGGGACGTCACCCCCGACAGAGTTGTGTTTGTGCTCTGAGACAGTGGTGCTAATATGATTAAAGGCCTCAGATTGGCAGAAATACCAGATCTCAGCTGCAGTGCACACACATTACAACTTGTGGTAAATGAGGGCATCTGCAGTCAGAGAGCAGTGGGGGACATTATCGCCAAGTTAAAGACATGTGCTACACACTTCAGCCACTCTGTGCTCGCAAAACAGCGTCTGAGTGACATTCAAGAAGAACTTGACCTCCCCCGGCACAGCATAATTCAGGCTGTTCCCACCCATTGGAACTCCACGTTACACATGTTGCAGAGGATGCTGGAGCAGAAGCGTGCTCTGAACATTTATGCTGGAGAACATGGAAAGTTTACAACCCCAACTGCAGACCAGTGGGCCCTCATCTCAAATTTGATCGAGACACTGGGCCCCATTGAGGAAGTTACTTTTGAAATGAGTAAGGCAGAGGCGTCCGTCTCCTGCATCATTCCCAGCATTGCTGTGCTGAAGATGGTGCTTCAGGCAGAGGGTCCCACTACGAGTGGTATCAAAACACTCAGGGAAACCATGTTTCAAAGCTTGGAGAGGAGATTTTCAAAGATGGAGGAGAACAGATGTTTGGTGCTGGCGACGCTGCTGGATCCTCGCTATAAGGGTCAGATCTTTGCAGTGGAGACACTGAATAAGGCCAAAGAATGGGTGAAAGAAGAGAACGCCATCGTGTCTGAACAGTGCAAAACAGCCACCACTGAAGTCCAAGAATCAGATGAGATTGGGATTATCTATGGAAAGAAGAGGAGCAGGCTCACAGGGGAACATGCAGAGCAGTTGTGTTTCCTGCACTACAACCTGCAGCTCTTAAACTGGGAGTATTAGCCTAAGAACTTTCAGTGGAGAATGGGTGGGCTGAAGAAGACTCAGGGTCTGGAAGTTGGATTAAAACTAAATATAATATTATGCACATTACTATTTTTATTGTTTACAAATCTTCCTTCCCTCAGAAACAAGGAGATATCTAAAGCAGAATATCTAATGCTGCTAAGTCAAGTGCACTAAAAACTTTTTATTCACTTAGTAACTTCAAGAATGTTTTATTTAAAATGATTAGGTAGCCATAAGATTTGTTGTGTTCACTTGTTACTTACTGTATATAGTTTTATTCAAACCTAAAACAAAGAAATCTTGCTGGTTGCTACGGTGTGTCAGCACTACTATTGTTAAAATTGTTAATTTATTTTATTGTTCTCAGAAGTTTGATAAATGCTGCTAAGTGCACTAAACTTTATTTTTTCATTGAAAAGTTTATTTGACAGCTTACTTTCTTCTTACCGGTTTCGTTTATTTAATATATTTGTTATACATTATTTATACAATGTTTTTACATTATACATTTTTAATTTAAGTGTACAAGTTCAGATTGGTGTGTTCAATAAATGTTTTTGTTGAGAAATTTTGTCTTAGTAATTATTTGTGTACTTACATTATATCTTTCAAATAGAGGTTAAAAACAAGCACATATCAGCCAAATATCGACCAAAATAAATCAGCAGCATTTATCGGCCATCAGCCGATCCGGATTTTAAAAAATCGGCATCGGCCTGAAAAAAAAACCATATCGGTTGACCTCTACCTTACTCTGTTGTATAATATACTACAAGGAACCAGAGAGTGTGGCTTCAGTTAAGTCTACAAATACTTGTACTAATTTGGTGGCCGCCTGAAGTGTAAATATGCGAGGCAATATAACAATACCAATTCACATTCCCAACAACCCGGTACCTAACAGAGCAAGTGAGACGCCCCTACTCCAAGGTAAGTTCAACAATGATAATACTCTTGAGATTTACTTTAACATTTAATCAGATTTAATTATCTTTTTTTAGAATGTCTTTTTTTCCTTTTCAGAGCAAGATAGAGCATATCAGAACAAGACGTGAAAAAAAAAAAAAAATACGTGTGTAAATACATATGTGTATATACATATGTATGTGTGTGTATGTATATATATATATATATATATATATATATATATATATATATATATATATATATATATATATATATATATATATATATATATATATATTAGGGGTGTAACGGTTCACAAAATTCACGGTTCGGTTCGATACAATACACTGGTGTCACGGTTCGGTACGGTACGGTTCGGTACGTTTTAGATACAGCAAAAAGAAAAAGTTGGCAGATAAATTTCCTTGATTTTTAAAAAAAATGTTTTATTTATTAAAACTAACAAAGTATGTTTTTTTTTTTTTTTTACATTGAACAATGATGGAGCTATTCTTTACCCATCTTCTATGGTGTTTTCTTAGCAGCATACTGTATAAAACAAAAACAGCTCCTTATAAAAAAAAAATATGTTATATTAGTTATAAAAATGTTATATTAGTTATAAACAAATACAAAGATTTAACTTTTTATATGGAACTCTATAACTCTTTATATTGAGTGTGTTTTTACTCAATTGGTTCTCTATAGGGCTTATGTTTTTTTGGAACAAAGCAGGAATAACGGTCTGTCTGAAATGGGCTCGTGAATGAATATTGTAACGGGGCTCAATTACATTAAGCATGTTCTTAAAACCTACGTTTTCCACTACAGAGTAAGGGGCTCGCTCACTCAGTACGCGCTGAAGGCTCGTTGCAAAATGGCTAATGCGTTTAACAGACCAGAAATAGAACATCCTCCAATAACCAACAGGTCTGGTGTTTGGGTGCACTTTGGATTCCCTGTAAGCTATAATGGTGATGATAGAATCAATGGTAAATAGTAAGGTCTCATATCCGCGGCTATAACGTAAATGTAGCCTACCAATCGCCGTGGTGATGTCTTTTGCCCTGTTTGAATCCGTTGGAAATGTCTGTCTAAATGCTGCGGGGATAGTTTGTTGCATGTATGTTTCTATGTTCCTTTTTCCGTCTTTACCCAGATACTGACACACTAAGGTGATGTCGGCGTATATATATATATATATATATATAACAATGTTATTCAAATAAAGCTGTTACAATAATCTTTACCCGTGGTGCACCACCAACTGTTTAACCAATTAACTTGTGTTCACCTCTAGAATAACATTCAGTTCACAAATTAACCACTTCACATAAACTCAGAAATAGCTTGACTTAGCTCAAATGAACTCCTGTGATTCGACAGATGATTCAATTTTCACATCAAACCCAGTTCAGTTATCTAGTTCAAGTTCTCAGTCCAGTTCAGTCTATATCAGTAAAGAGTTCATGTGTGTATATGTGCAATGAATGTTTGTACCAGTCTGAAGCAACAATGAAACTGAAGAAATTACTTGTGATGACTTGAGATGACCTGTAATGAAGAAATGAACAGCTGGGGCAGGAAAGTAAGGAGATGTCGTCAGGATGGCAAAACTAGCAAATGGCCACTACAAAAACAAAAAAAACAAAAATTTTCTGGAACAAAATGTCGCAAGCTCTGCCACAGCACGCACTGACTCAAGTCTCAAAAGAGAGAGAGAGAAAAAAAACTTTTTCCAAAAGCAAAGCCGATCTTAGGCAATGGACAGTCTCTACAAAAATGCAAAAATACTCAGAGAGCGGAAAAGATTAAACGCTGTGAAAAAAACTCACTTCCAGTCCTTTTACATATTCTCACGCACTAACAAGTGCATTAGATTGACGAGCAGGAAGAAATTAACGTCTCCCAATCCAAAGCACAGCTCATTAATGACTCCTGCACGCAGAAAAACTCTCAAGGATACATACAGTTCGAAAGATGCAAAACAGCAGTGTTCAGAACGAAACTCACGGCTCCAGCAACTAACTCTCATGCCCTCAGCCAGCCTCTCACTCTGTTCGATGACGCAATCAGCCGAACTTCTGCACCAGCTTCGTTTCCAGTTTCAGACGACGATAGCGTTAATGTTCATTTAACTCACTAAAACTCAGATGAACTGTGTGTTGCTATTTTCTTTCACGTTTTCCAGTGAAAAACTGATGATCTCTCAGACAGCAATCATGGCGTGTATTTCTCTCGTAAAAAACTGCTCTCCTTCTTCCCAGACGTCTTTGCCTTTGCCTCTCCCGCGAACTTGCTGAAAACGGGGCAACCCATCAAAATAAAAGTCCCTTTTTTTAAAAAATACCTGTTACACAAACTTTGACCTCTCTTCTTTAGGATGAGGAAGATGAACACAAAATGCAGTACTAGTGGGATAAATTAAATGTCAGTATGGCCGTTTATCTCAATCTGTTGAGCCAAATGTCAAGGGAAGTCGTGGCCTAATGGTTAGAGAGTCGGACTCCCAATCGAAAGGTTGTGAGTTCGAGTCCCGGGCCGGCAGGAATTGTGGGTGGGGGGAGTGCATGTACAGTTCTCTCTCCACCTTCAATACCACGACTTAGGTGCCCTTGAGCAAGGCATCGAACCCCCAACTGCTCCCCGGGCGCTGCAGCATAAAAATGGCTGCCCACTGCTCCGAGTGTGTGTGTGTGTGTGTTCACTGCTCTGTGTGTGTGCATTTCGGATGGGTTAAATGCAGAGCACAAATTCTGAGTATGGGTCACCATACTTGGCTGAATGTCACTTCACTTTCACTTTCAAAGAATAGGGCTATGTGAGGAAGACTGACTCCCACACAGCAATTTAATATTCTTCAAGTTAAAGTGTGTATCGTGACATAGGCCTCCATGTAATGAACAGAGGAAAACTGAGCTAAATTACGTTACTGTCAAATGTAATGAGTTTGGTGAGCAGGTACGAAATTCTGTGAAAAGGGCTAATGCTTCTGCTTTGGCACTACATGGGAATGGAGACCAGAGGCCATTTTGTTTTAATATATATCAGTGGAAGAGAGGCGTCAATACACTGAATAAAGAGAAACAGCAAGCTTATAATTTAATGAATCGACTGCCTATAGGCTAATCTTCAGCATGTTTTACACTGAACAATAGTTATGGATTGAACTATTTTTGGAGTTTACACAGAGAAAAAAATGTATAAAAAATGTTGTTTTATAAAAGAAATCACAGACTTTTTGCGACAGGTGGGATTCAAGTTATAGCACTTCTCATTCATTCCTATGGTATCCATAAATGGTGATTGACTGTCTCACAACTCTGACTGAAATTCAGTGACATCAAGGCTGTAATGTGATGGTTATTAAGGCATACATGATCCAAGTTGACCGTTATGCTTTCTCCAATATTAAGTAATACAGACCCTCTCATCTCCCAATAGTAAGACAATTGGCACGCTGGATTTGAAGTGGCGCTGTGCAGAATGATCTGTGTATGACATCAAAGTACTGTGAGAGCTGTAGAGAGCAAATGGCTCCATAAGCTTTTGAATCACTCATGTGGTACTTTGATGTAAAATACTGATGGGTCTGCACATTGTTTCATCAAGACAAACACCCAATCTCTCAAAGTCCCTTTAAGGCAAGTCATGTCACTCAGCGGCCATCTTTGAAACACCTTTCAGCATGCAAGTACAGCTCCTATGAGTGGGGAAACATAAAATTCTCCAAAACTGTTCACCTAGCTTACGATTAAATTTAATATTTGAAATCACCAATATAATCTGACAACAGTTGTCTCCTAAATGTTGTTTCTTTTGCTCAAATAGTGTTAAAAAAAGCTTATTTTTCAGGCTAGACCAGCCAATCCGCATGTGCAGTCCTGAGCTCATGTCTCAGAACTCCGAATGTTTCTTTATCAAAAGGTACTTCTAACGGCAACACAATGCACTCAATCACAATGTACTTATGCACTATGTAGTCCACCATGTAGTTTATGAATTATATAAGGTTATTTTGTCATTCATAAATGCAGTCTGATAGCCCCTCCCATTTCGCTACATAATTGAAGCTGAGACAGCTGAGTGCATGAAATCTCCAACATTCCACACTTCAATTTTCCAGGATGCATGGAACACACATCTGTAATCTGTAATACAATGTGCCAAAAGAGAAAAGAGCAAACTTCATGTGGTGTGGCTTGACTTGGCGAATTCTTATGGTTCAGTATCACATAAGCTGGTTGAGTTTGCATTAGAATTCTTCCACATTCCAGTGTGTGTAATTACCATCATAGCCAAGTATTTCAACAACCTGTGCATGTGTTTCTCTCTCGATAGACGTATGACTAGATGGCAGCAGTTGGAGGTTGGTATTGCCATGGGCTGCTCAATATCCCCTATCCTGTTTGTGGCAGCATTTGGAATCATCGTCATTAGAGCAAGACAGGTGGCCAGAAGGCTGAGATTACCATCAGGAGGAAGACTCCCGGTGCTGATAGGGTACATGGATGATGTGACAACCATCTTACAGACAGCTCCATGTACAGCCCGGCTCCTTAAGCGCTTTGACGAGCTGATACAATAGGCTAGGATGAAGATTAAAGGAATAGTTCACCCAAAAATGAAAATTAGATGTTTATCTGCTCACCCTCGAGCATCTGAGATGCAGGTGATTTTGTTTCTTCTGTAGAACACAAATTATGATTGTTTAGCTCCAGTCGTTGCAGTCTCTCAGCCATACAAATGCATGGCAAATGGTAACAGAAATGGTAATATAGTCACCTACATCTTGGATGCCATGGGGGTAAGCAGATAAACATCTAATTTTCATTTTTTGGGTGAACTATCCCTTTAAGCCCTTAAAGTCTAGGAGCCTTTCAATCAGGAAAGGGGTTATGGATGACAGGACGGTGTTCACAGCAGGAGGGAAGAAGATACCATTGTTGAATAATAAATCTGTCCGAAGTCTTTGAAGGGAGTACACGTCAGAGCTCTTTGACAGACAGATGGGGAAGTTGGTGCAGAAACAGCTGTGAAAGCAGCTATCTATGGGGGAAACTAAAGGTATGGTTTTACCAATTCACACTTTTCCAGCATGTGAGGTGGCCTCTGAAGGTGTCCAAACTACCGTCATCCCTGGCTAGCAGGATGGACATCATCTAATGTACAACACCTACATCAAGAAGTGGTTGGGCCTCCAGCGCTGCTTCTCTGACACAGGCCTCTTCGACAAGAATGCTCTTCAGCTTCCTTTGAAGTCCATCACCCTCGGATACAATCAGGAGAAGACCTGTCTTTTAGTCGAGCTGAAGGAATCCAGGGACAAAGCGGTGAGGAGCGCAGGGGTGACCGTCTGTACTGGGCGCAGATGAAGGGCCCAGCAGGAGGTCGACCAAGCCATTAACAGGCTACAACACAAGGAGGTCATGGGAAGAGTCCAACACCGTTGGGCAGGGTTGGTCTGGGGAGAGCCAGTCCAGTTCTGGTCCAAAACCACAAGGGATCAGAGGAAGACCATGGTGGTGGAAGAGGTCTCACGAATGGAACAGAACCATTACCTCATCAAGGCTGTTTCCCAGTGCAAACAAGAAGCATGGACCCGCTGGGAGGATATTACTAACAGGGTCATAACCTGGGCAGATATTTGGCAAACCCCGCAGTCACGGCTAAACTTCCTCGTGAGGGCAGTGTTTGACACCTTGCCTTGTCTCCAAAATCTCTCCCAGTGGTTCAAAAGTGAGGACATGTGCCCCCTGTGCAATGAAGCCAATGCAGGCCTTCAACATATCCTGTCGAGGTGTAGCGTTGCATTGATGCAGGGCCGCTTTAGATGGTGGCATAATCAGGTGCTGAGGGAGTTGGTGGAGCAGTTGGAAAGATGTAGAGTCCGTCAAATAGCTCTTTAGGTCCCCTTCAGCCAAAAATCCTGTTCCTGAGAACAGGAGAAAGTGGCAGGAAGGACCAACATGTCTGCTAACTCCTGGAAAAGGGTGGAAGATGCGTGTTGACTTGGGCACCCAGCTTATCTTACCAACAGAAGTCACTCAGGCAACATTAAGGACAGATGCTGTCCTCTTTAAATAACATTAAAACATCTTTCTTACTGCTAAATTCTGAAAAAACAGAGGTGTTAATTATAGGACCTAAAAACTCAGCTTGTACTAACCTAGAACACTGTCTAAGACTTGATGGTTGCTCTGTCAATTCTTCGTCATCAGTTAGGAACCTAGGTGTGCTATTTGATCGCAATCTTTCCTTAGAAAGCCACGTTTCTAGCATTTGTAAAACTGCATTTTTCCATCTCAAAAATATATCTAAATTACGGCCTATGCTCTCAATGTCAAATGCAGAAATGTTAATCCATGCATTTATGACCTCAAGGTTAGATTATTGTAATGCTTTATTGGGTGGTTGTTCTGCACGCTTAGTAAACAAACTACAGCTAGTCCAAAATGCAGCAGCAAGAGTTCTTACTAGAACCAGGAAGTATGACCATATTAGCCCGGTCCTGTCAACACTGCACTGGCTCCCTATCAAGCATCGTATAGATTTTAAAATATTGCTTATTACTTATAAAGCCCTGAATGGTTTTGCACCTCAGTATTTGAATGCGCTCCTTTTACATTATAATCCTCTACGTCCGCTACGTTCTCAAAACTCAGGCAATTTGATAATACCTAGAATATCAAAATCAACTGTGGGCGGCAGATCCTTTTCCTATTTGGCGCCTAAACTCTGGAATAACCTACCTAACATTGTTCGGGAGGCAGACACACTCTTGCAGTTTAAATCTAGATTAAAGACCCATCTCTTTAACCTGGCATACACATAACGTACTAAGATGCTTTTAATATCCAAATCCGTTAAAGGATTTTTAGGCTGCATTAATTAGGTAAACCGGAACCGCTAATATTTGTCTGTTTCTCTCTTGTTCCGAGGTCACCGTGGCCACCAGATCCACTTAATTAGCTCATTTAAAATTTAATGCCTGCTACAGGTCTCAAAAAAGTTGGCACGGGGGCAACAAATGGCTAAAAAAGCAAGCAGTTTTGAAAAGATTCAGCTGGGAGAACATCTAATGATTAATTAAGTTAATTGATATCAGGTCTGTAACATGATTAGCTATAAAAGCTTTGTCTTAGAGAAGCAGAGTCTCTCAGAAGTAAAGATAGGCAGAGGCTCTCCAATCTGTGAAAGACTGCGTAAAGAAATTGTGGAAAACTTTAAAAACAATGTTCCTCAACGTCAAATTGCAAAGGCTTTGCAAATCTCATCATCTACAGTGCATAACATCATCAAAAGATTCAGAGAAACTGGAGAAATCTCTGTGCGTAAGGGACAAGGCCGGAGACCTTTATTGGATGCCCGTGGTCTTCGGGCTCTCAGACGACACTGCATCACTCATCGGCATGATTGTGTCAATGACATTACTAAATGGGCCCAGGAATACTTTCAGAAACCACTGTCGGTAAACACAATCCGCCGTGCCATCAGCAGATGCCAACTAAAGCTCTATCATGCAAAAAGGAAGCCATATGTGAACATGGTCCAGAAGCGCCGTCGTGTCCTGTGGGCCAAGGCTCATTTAAAATGGACTATTTCAAAGTGGAATAGTGTTTTATGGTCAGACGAGTCCAAATTTGACATTCTTGTTGGAAATCACGGACGGCGTGTCCTCCGGGCTAAAGAGGAGGGAGACCTTCCAGCATGTTATCAGCGTTCAGTTCAAAAGCCAGCATCTCTGATGGTATGGGGGTGCATAAGTGCATACGATATGGGCAGCTTGCATGTTTTGGAAGGCTCTGTGAATGCTGAAAGGTATATAAAGGTTTTAGAGCAACATATGCTTCCCTCCAAACAACGTCTATTTCAGGGAAGGCCTTGTTTATTTCAGCAGGACAATGCAAAACCACATACTGCAGCTATAACAACAGCATGGCTTCGTCGTAGAAGAGTCCGGGTGCTAACCTGGCCTGCCTGCAGTCCAGATCTTTCACCTATAGAGAACATTTGGCGCATCATTAAACGAAAAATACGTCAAAGACGACCACGAACTCTTCAGCAGCTGGAAATCTATATAAGGCAAGAATGGGACCAAATTCTAACAGCAAAACTCCAGCAACTCATAGCCTCAATGCCCAGACGTCTTCAAACTGTTTTGAAAAGAAAAGGAGATTCTACACCATGGTAAACATGCCCCGTCCCAACTATTTTGAGACCTGTAGCAGAAATCAAAATTGAAATGAGCTCATTTTGTGCATAAAATTGTAAACTTTCTCAGTTTAAACATTTGCTATGTTATCTATGTTCTATTGTGAATAAAATATTGGCTCATGTGATTTGAAAGTCTTTTAGTTTTCATTTTATTAAAATTTAAAAAACGTCCCAACTTTTCCGGAATTCGGGTTGTAGCACTTTAAATACAGTTGGTCCTTTACGCTTAAGGAAGGTTAAGGAAAACAGTTTGACACCATGGTATAATGAGCATACTCGCACCCTAAAGAGAGCAGCCCGAAAAATGGAGCACAGCTGGAGGAAAACAAAACTAGAGGTATTTCACATTGCTTGGCGGGAAAGTAACCTATCCTACAGAAAAGCATTAAAAACGGCTAGATCCGATTACTTTTCTTCTCTTTTAGAAGAAAACAAACATAACCCCAGGTATTTATTCAATACAGTGGCTAAATTAACGAAAAATAAAGCCTCAACAAGTGTTGACATTTCCCAACACCACAGCAGTAATGACTTTATGAACTACTTTACTTCTCAAATCGATACTATTAGAGATAAAATTGCAACCATTCAGCCGTCAGCTACAGTATCGCATCAGACAGTGCACTATAGACCCCCTAAAGGAACAGTTCCACTCATTCTCTACTATAGGAGAGGAAGAATTGTATAAACTTGTTAAATCATCTAAACCAACAACATGTATGTTAGACCCTATAACATCTAAGCTCCTAAAAGAGGTGCTTCCAGAAGTCATAGATCCTCTTCTGACTATTATAAATTCCTCATTGTCATTAGGTTATGTCCCCAAAACCTTCAAACTGGCTGTTATTAAGCCTCTCATCAAAAAACCACAACTTGACCCCAAAGAACTAGTTAATTATAGACCAATCTCGAATCTCCCTTTTCTGTCCAAGATACTAGAAAAGGTGGTATCCTCACAATTATATTCCTTCTTAGAGAAAAAATGGTATATGTGAGGATTTCCAGTCAGGATTTAGACCGTATCATAGTACTGAGACTGCTCTCCTTAGAGTTACAAATGATCTGCTCTTATCATCTGATCGTAGGTGTATCTCTCTATTAGTTTTATTGGATCTTAGTGCTGCATTTCACACAATTGACCACAACATTCTTTTGCATAGACTTGAATACTTTGTTGGCATTAATGGAAGTGCATTAGCATGGTTTAAATCGTACTTATATGACAGCCATCAGTTCGTAGCAGTGAATGAAGATGTATCATATCGATCACAAGTGCAGTATGGAGTACCTCAAGGCTCAGTACTAGGGCCGCTACTCTTCACGCTTTATATGTTACCCTTGGGAGATCTCATCAGGAAACTGTCATGATTCTGCCTTCTTGTCTCTGATTTTTCTCTAGTCTTGTGGCAGGATCATGACAGGCCCATGTTTTATGTGCAAGCACATGGCCATTTGTTTGGGCCATGTGCTTGCGTTGTCTCGTTCCCTTGCCCCGCCCCCCTTGTTACCCTAGTTTTGTCTTCATTGATTTACCTGTTCCACCTGTTGTGTTCATTAGTAGCCTCCCTTTATAACCTCGTGTGTTTCTCTGTCCCTTTGTCGGTTCATTGTTTAAATATTGTCACGTTGTTTAAGATTGTCTACTGTTGCTACCAGTTGTGATTTTGTCAAGTCTTGTCTAAGTAATTGTTTGATCGTGTTTTAGTCATAGTCTAGTTAAGTGCAGTGTTAGTCTAGTTTTGTCTTCCTTCGTCTGTCTAGCCCTTGTTTTGCCCCCTCGTGGGTTTTGTTTTCCTGTTTTTTGTATAATAAACTGTGTTGCTGTGACTACTGTCTGCATTTGAGTTCATCCCTCCACCACCCATCCTGACAGAATGAACCGACCAAGAAGGAACTCAGCAGACAGGGGGTCCTCCGAACTCCAGCGACAACTGGAGTTCCGCAAGCAGTGCTGGCTGTCATCCCCTACTGACAAGAAGAGGGTCACCCTCCCTTACTCGTCCGAGGGTGAGTGGATCCTGCGGAACTATGCCCAACTATGGGAGAGTATCTCCCAGGAGGAGCCGCAGGTCTCCCCCTCGAGGTCCCCACCTTCGGCCAAGCTGCCAGTGATCCCAGAGGGTCGTCTCCTGGCCGTTGCAACACTGGGGGATCAGGCACATCCCTCCTCGAGTCCTGAGGCACCTCCCACGCCTGTTAATCTTCATGGTAAACGAGGGAGACGGACTTCGTGGGATTCTTCGTCGGAGTCATCCTCGGCTGAGTCAGCGCTGTCTGAGACTGCCCATCCAACGCATGTCACAGATCCCGCTGAGCTTCTCCAACCGGTCACAAGTCCGGCTATGACTACCACACCGCGACCTAAGAGGAAGAGGAGGAGAAAGGGAGCCTCTCGCCCTTCATCTCTGCCGGTCCCAGAGCCCGCTACTGCAAGCGCTGTCCAAAGCGCTGTCCCAGAGCCCGCTACTGCAAGCGCTGTCCCAGAGCCCGCTATCGTGAGCGCCGTACCCCAGTCGGCTGCCGTGAGTGTCATACCCCAGTCAGCTGCTGTGAGCGCCGAACCCCAGTCAGCTGCCGTGAGCGCCGAACCCCAGTCAGCTGCCGTGAGCGCTGTTCCAGAGACTGCTACAGACAACGCTACTGACAACGCTGTTTCCAAGGCGGAGATGTGGAGCGTGGGTTCTGAGTCAGATTCTGTGAGCTCCATTCCTCTCTCCGCTCCAGTGCTCAACACTGCACTGGCTCCCTATCAAAGATTTTAATATATTGCTTATTACTTATAAAGCCCTGAATGGTTTAGCACCTCAGTATTTGAATTAGCTCCTTTTACATTATAATCCTCTACGTCCGCTACGTTCTCAAAACTCAGGCAATTTGATAATACATAGAATATCAAAATCAACTGCGGGTGGCAGATCCTTTTCCTATTTGGCGCCTAAACTCTGGAATAACCTACCTAACATTGTTCGGGAGGCAGACACACTCTTGCAGTTTAAATCTAGATTAAAGACCCATCTCTTTAACCTGGCTTACACATAACATACTAATATGCTTTTAATATCCAAATCCGTTAAAGGATTTTTAGGCTGCATTAATTAGGTAAACCGGAACCGGGAACATTTCCCATAACACCCTGTGTACTTGCTACGTCATTAGAAGAATGTCATCTATGCTAATATTTGTCTGTTTCTCTCTTATTCCGAGGTCACCATAGTCACCAGATCCAGTCTGTATCCAGATCAGAGGGTCACTGCAGTCACCCGGATCCAGTACGTATCCAGACCAGATGGTGGATCAGCACCTAGAAAGGACCTCTACTGCCCTGAAAGACAGCGGAGACGAGGACAACTAGAGCCCCAGATACAGATCACCTGTAAAGACCTTGTCTCAGAGGAGCACCAGGACAAGACCACAGGAAACAGATGATTCTTCTGCAAAATCTGACTTTGCTGCAGCCTGGAATTGAACTACTGGTTTCGTCTGGTCAGCGAAGAACTGGCCCCCCAACTGAGCCTGGTTTCTCCCAAGGTTTTTTCTCCATTCTGTCACCGATGGAGTTTCGGTTCCTTGCCGCTGTCGCCTCTGGCTTGCTTAGTTGGGGTCACTTCATCTACAGTACAGCGATATCATTGACTTAATTGCAAATAAATGCACAGACACTATTTAACTGAACAGTGATGACATCACTGAATTCAATGATGAACTGCCTTTAACTATCATTTTGCATTATTGACACACTGTTTTCCTAATGAATGTTGTTCAGTTGCTTTGACGCAATGTATTTTGTTTAAAGCGCTATATAAATAAAGGTGACTTGACTTGACATGTGGGCCACAGCGGCAAAGAAGGCTCTCATTATTGAGTTGACTGTGCCATGGGAAGAGAGAATATCAGCAGCGTACAATTTCAAGCGGCTCAAGTACTCTGATCTTGGGGCGGAGTGTAGAGATGGGGGATGGACCACGACCATCCATCTTGTAGAAGTTGGAAAGTCTGTAGTTCAGTTTCTTGGATCTGCTGGGACAACTCGGGCAAGCCTGAGGACAGCCATCAAAGAACTGGTGGAGGAGGCAGAGAAGGCAAGCTACTGGTGGTGCCTACGGAGGAGGGACAGGAATTGGGACTCGGTACCTCAGTGAGGGTAGCTGCAGGAGGTGGCGGGGAGATGTCCTCATAAGCCACTGCACCCCCCCCATTGGGAGACATAATGGATAGGGGCGAAACGTCCGTTAATAGTGGCACCAGCTGATGACCCTGCAGCTGACCCAAAGATGCACTGTATGGAGGAGGTGTGGCAGGCACCTTTATATATTTTATTATTATTATTATTATATTTTTGGGGGGGTTATTTAAGTGCATTATTGGGGTATTTAAATTGCACTTTTTCTTTTTGAAATTTTCCAAAAAGAACACACTACTCACACAATTTATACAAACAAACAAAAAAACCTGTCATGGAACAGTGCGTGAGTACAGCTATCCACTTATGACAAAATAAACAAAACTAAAAACAATCGTTTTATGCTATTTTATTTAATGAATAATTAAATTATAAATTATTAGGCAGTGCAAAATATTTTCTTATTTTTATAAATAGATGTTCTTTCTGTACATTATCCAACCCACTGTAGACCTGTGAAGAGATGGTCACTGTCCATGGTGCTGAAAGAGTTTGCATAAAAGAGTCATATATATATATATATATATATATATATATATATATATATATATATATATATATATATATATATATGTATATATATATATATATATATGTATGTATATATATATATATACACACACACACACACATACACAGCATATATGGTCAAAGGTTTGGAATAATTAAGATTTTTCTATGTTTTTGACAGATCTCATGCTCAACTAGGCTGCATTTGTTTGATCTAAAATATAGTAAAAGAGTAATATTGTGAAATGCTTTTAAAATTTTAAAGAACTGTTTTCTATTGTACAACCCGAATTCCGGAAAAGTTGGGACGTTTTTTAAATTTTAATAAAATGAAAACTAAAGGAATTTCAAATCACATGAGCCAATATTTTATTCACAATAGAACATAGATAACGTAGCAAATGTTTAAACTGAGAAATTTTACACTTTTATCCACTTAATTAGCTCATTTAAAATTTAATGCCTGCTACAGGTCTCAAAAAAGTTGGCACGGGGGCAACAAATGGCTAAAAAAGCAAGCAGTTTTGAAAAGATTCAGCTGGGAGAACATCTAGTGATTAATTAAGTTAATTGATATCAGGCCTGTAACATGATTAGCTATAAAAGCTTTGTCTTAGAGAAGCAGAGTCTCTCAGAAGTAAAGATGGACAGAGGCTCTCCAATCTGTGAAAGACTGCGTAAAAAATTTTTGGAAAACTTTAAAAACAATGTTCCTCAACGTCAAATTGCAAAGGCTTTGCAAATCTCATCATCTACAGTGCATAACATCATCAAAAGATTCAGAGAAACTGGAGAAATCTCTGTGCGTAAGGGACAAGGCCGGAGACCTTTATTGGATGCCCGTGGTCTTCGGGCTCTCAGACGACACTGCATCACTCATCGGCATGATTGTGTCAATGACATTACTAAATGGGCCCAGGAATACTTTCAGAAACCACTGTCGGTAAACACAATCCGCCGTGCCATCAGCAGATGCCAACTAAAGCTCTATCATGCAAAAAGGAAGCCATATGTGAACATGGTCCAGAAGCGCCATCGTGTCCTGTGGGCCAAGGCTCATTTAAAATGGACTATTTCAAAGTGGAATAGTGTTTTATGGTCAGACGAGTCCAAATTTGACATTCTTGTTGGAAATCACGGACGCCGTGTCCTCCGGGCTAAAGAGGAGGGAGACCTTCCAGCATGTTATCAGCGTTCAGTTCAAAAGCCAGCATCTCTGATGGTATGGGGGTGCATAAGTGCATACGGTATGGGCAGCTTGCATGTTTTGGAAGGCTCTGTGAATGCTGAAAGGTATATAAAGGTTTTAGAGCAACATATGCTTCCCTCCAAACAACGTCTATTTCAGGGAAGGCCTTGTTTATTTCAGCAGGACAATGCAAAACCACATACTGCAGCTATAACAACAGCATGGCTTCGTCGTAGAAGAGTCCGGGTGCTAACCTGGCCTGCCTGCAGTCCAGATCTTTCACCTATAGAGAACATTTGGTGCATCATTAAACGAAAAATATGTCAAAGACGACCACGAACTCTTCAGCAGCTGGAAATCTATATAAGGCAAGAATGGGACCAAATTCCAACAGCAAAACTCCAGCAACTCATAGCCTCAATGCCCAGACGTCTTCAAACTGTTTTGAAAAGAAAAGGAGATGCTACACCATGGTAAACATGCCCCGTCCCAACTATTTTGAGACCTGTAGCAGAAATCAAAATTGAAATGAGCTCATTTTGTGCATAAAATTGTAAACTTTCTCAGTTCAAACATTTGCTATGTTATCTATGTTCTATTGTGAATAAAATATTGGCTCATGTGATTTGAAAGTCTTTTAGTTTTCATTTTATTAAAATTTAAAAAACGTCCCAACTTTTCCGGAATTCGGGTTGTAGTAATATGTATATATTCCTGATATAAAGCTGAATTTTCAGCATCATTACTCCAGTCTTCAGTGTCACATGATCCTTCAGAAATAATTCTAATATGCTTCCAATCTAAAAAAAAAAAAAAAAGATTATTAGAGGGAAATGTCTCTAACATGATTTAACTGAATTATGCAGATGATCATAATTATTTGAAAATTATCTCCATAATTGTAGCAGGCTTAGTGACACCTTTTAAACGCTGTGTATTTAGGCCTTACCAAACACAAGACTAATTATCCAGTCATTAAAACCAGTGTTGTTACAGACAGGAGGCCATGACTCAGCCTTGATCCTGACCTCTGACTAAAACAGAGGACGGCCCACGGCTAAATGTGCATACACACCACTGCGCTGACTGAGAAAAACAGCTCCTCTGCCAGAACACCAACTTCAAACACTCCACTAAAGGTTTATTAATTTGTGCGGATTGCAACCTCTTAGGAATGTAAAAAGAACTTAAATTTAATCACAGAGGTTTAATAAAGAAGAAAAGCAAGAGACACTTAGAGTTAATTATCAAATAAAAGTCAAGTGTGAAATGCATAAATGTAATGAAAAAGCTGCCTAGATAATTAAAAAAAGCTGTGCATACTTTTGCATAGCATAGAATTTTCTTTTACCAACCATGAAAAACACATGAATTTAATTTTCTTTTCTTTTTTTCTTCTTTTTTTTAAAGATCCACAGGCAAAGTTTTGTCAAAGTCTTGTACATTTGGCAAAGCATAAACAGAGACTAGCATTTCCTGGAAGATGAACATGCAGAGCAGACTGTAATGAATAGAATAGAATAGAATAGTTTCCTGATAAACACTTCATTTTATTTAAAAAGTAATCAGAAAAGAACCTCGAACATCTTATTCACTCAAATTCAGCAAATTCAGTTTCAGCAGAACTGATTGGATGAATGATTTGATTTCATGAAGACTTGACATGTGGGATGTTACAGATATGAGTGCTCTTGGCATGTGGATGTGTATAAATCTCAGATTCACTTTTCAATGTTTCATGAGACCACATAAAACCATTAACAGGTTGAGAGGTGTACACATCTACTATATCTGTTTCAGAGGTAGTGAAGAACATCCACACTGATCAATGGAAACCAGAGGATGAGTAAAATGAGCCTGTGTTTATGGTGATACATGAACATGCAGTAAAACATGTATAGATCCCCCATGTGATCATCACCAACAACTCTTAAGTGAACCTGATCAATATGATCTTCATAGAGTGTACAGTATATGTTTCATATGGGCATTCATCTCAAAACGAACTAAAGAAAAAACAGATTCCTAAATGATTCAATATTTGAAGAATGATTCTTAGGATGCAGATACTATTACAACAAGGATAGTACTGTTAATATTAATAAAATTATTTGGAATACATAATGTGTATAAAATAATGATATTATGATGATTCTATGAATATATCCTTCAATAAGCCAGATGCTGAGGGGGTAAAAAAAAAAAAACCTAGGTTGATCTTGGTCACTTAGTTTCTATTTGTATTTAAGTACCACTCCATTTACCATTATATTACCAAATTATATGTATATATATTTTATAAAAAGATAAAAAATAATAAAAATATCTACATAAAAAAGGTTTAAGGGTTTAAAAAATAAATAAAAAATAAATATAATAAAATTATTAAAATAAAAGAAAGGTTTTATTACAGTTTTATACAAGTGAAATGTATTATATATATAATATCAAAAATAATTGTAATATCTCAATAAAATACAAAATTATAATAAAATAAATAAAAGAGCAATTTTATTACAGTTTTATTAAAATGACTTTCAAACAAAATGTAGCTAAAAAGCCACAAAAAAAACATAATATGAAAACATATTATATATATATATATATATAATAGGCAAATGAATAGATAATGTATACATTTTAACAACCAACATGACTGGACTCACAAAAAAACCTGATCCCTGTTAAATTTGACATAATGAGCGGAGGTTAAGCCAGATGCTGAGATGAGAAGTTCCTTTATTAGGATGAATTCATTCAATCCATATCATGCATTCTATCTATATCATGTTCATTTGTGTGTGATATATGTAGTATTCATATTTAATTCGCCTTTCCCACTCACATCACCTACTGTCTTTCTTACTCTGGCTCCTGTGAGAAGAGTAAAACCCCTGTCTTAATGTGTAAGCACATGACACATGCCCCCATTACCCATAAGTCTGTGTGCAGACAGAACTGAGTTCACCCTCAGTGCAGCCTGCTGCAAAATGCATGTAGGAGCCTATATAGCACATCTGAGGCAGCTGTGAAAGCAGCATTTCCCCAGCACGTCTCCCCTGAGGACCGCAGAGAGAAGGGTGGACTGCTCGTCTGCCCGTCATTGGCACATCAACGCTCTTAGTGTGGTGCCTTGTGACCTCGCAGAGGTTCAGAAGCCTTCTCCAGAAAGTTCCAGTAGAAATGGAGTCTTCCCTGTGGAGAAGCATGCTCCACTGTGGGCCACAAGGGACTTTTTAAGTGTGCTCATTGTGTTTTTCTGGTTGAGCACAAGCTCTCTACGATGGCAACCATGCAGTAGTCTTCAAAATCAGAAGATGTGGACAAACCTGCCTAAAACAGAGAGAAAAATATAAAAAAAACATCAAAGTTAATTCATACAAACACCATGAAATGGCAATACCCTCAAAACTCTAAAAACCAATACGTTGATCTGAAAAGCCTATAATGTAACATCATGAAATGGGGTCTGCAGATCACTGGGGGTCCGTCTCAGGGGTCCACAATATTATGTACTTCACTCACTTTTCCAGCAGCCTAGAAACCATTCAGATTAAAAAATATAAAGTTAATTTCAAACAAGATGTAGCTGAAACAGACTGATACATGGCTTGTACAGAAGCACATACCACTGAGTAACACCCTCAGAGTTCATTGTAGCCTGGTCTTGAAAAAGGTATATAATGATAAAAATCTATTTCTGTCTGGAGAAAATATCTTGGTGTATGCTAGTATGCTATCAAAAAGAGCCTAGGTATTATCTTGTATGATTTTTGTTTGCTCATTTCTTGACCAGTATATAATCTGGAAAAACCAATTCATGCAGCAGTTTCTCTGGTCTATCTTCTGTTATATGGAGATAAACACTGTTGTTTCATCAATTCTCTAGCATGCTATATTAATAGTGGTCTGAACAAAACAGTTCTCAGTTCAAACAAAGTTTGAGAAAACCTTGAAAAATTACAACAAAACTACTGATAAAAAAGTTATTTGCTGAAACTCAGATGCTCTGAAGTACCTTACATTTAGACAAAAGGAATAAACAGAAGACGTGCGGCTTTTCTGTTCAGTTTGTTCACATATGCATCCACCAATCAATGTCAGATGCATCCACATTTGCATAGGTTAATTCATGGAGTAGTGCATCCCAAATCATCGTCTGTTAAAAATACATATGAAGACATATGCATAGCAATATGTAGGCTAACTGGGGGCAGGTTGTCGTGGCAGAGGGTGGCACTCAGAGCAATAATCAGCACAGACAGCAGTCATTCTGATATGATTACTCTAACTGTCTCTCTCTCTCATCTCTTTATCCTCTCGTGCCGTGGAAGCTGTTGTTTGACAGTCGCTTAGGGAAAGCATGTCTGCTCTCTCGAGGCAGGGATTTAACAGGAGATGCACTTAATAGAACTCTTGCTTTCCTCATCACTGTTAGACAACTTCAGTTATTTTACACATTAAATCCCTCATTTGTGTTCAAATGTCTAATAATATTACAATAATAATAGCAAACACCTAGAGAGTATTTCAAGGGGCGGAATGAGTGTTTGTGGTCCTTGAACAATAGATTAAGCTAGATATTCCTGCCAAGGAGTGTCTTAACTTGTTGTAAGGGTTTTTACATAGATCTGTTTCAAAACCCAGTACAGAAAGATTCCAAACAACATCAGAATTATTATTATTTTTTTCTTAAATATATATTTTTAATGAATCTATTTTAATTTATTTAAATCTTAAATAAATATATAAATAAAATAAAACTCTCTCTCTCTCTCTCTGTGTCTCTCTCTCTTCTCTCTCTATCATTTATTTTAAATGCAGTTCTTTTCCTTTTTGTATTAATTTAAGTTAAAATAATAGCTTAAACTGATGCTTTTAAAAAAGCATTTTAATAATAATAAAAATCTACATATTCTAATTAAATTATTCTAATTTGGTTATTTGGTTTAATGAAATGAACATCATATCAACTAAAACAAGCAACAAATAATAACTAATCTGCAAGATAAAAATATTAAAAAACATTAAAATGTAAAAAATAACAAATAAATAGTTTCATAAAAATGCAGCTGAAACAGCCTACAAAAAACTAAATACTAGAATAATGAAATATTAAAAAATTATTTAAAATTTGTAATATGTAATATATTTGTAATATTGTAATTAGAAAAAAAAATATTACATTTAATTTCTAAAGAGATGTAACAGACTGATAGACAGCTTATATATATATATATATATGATATATGACACACTGAATAACACCCTCAGAGTCCATGAAAGACCTTTTTCTTTTTGGAGAATATATGTTGGGTTTAAATGTATATCTGTATGTATGTGGCATGATGCTGCTATTGTGTTGGAGCGAGGAGACCAAGGAGGTAAGAGTCTTTATTTATCCAAGGAACACACACATAGCAGTGGATAGACAAACAATATCAGATGCAGGACTCAGGAAACACAGGTCTTAAATACACATAGAATGTAATGGGACACACCTGACATTGATAATTAATCAAAAGTCGGGGGAGCAAAACAAGACACGGAACACAGGACAGTCCTTGGTGGTGACATTACGCCCCCTGTCCAGAAGGCGCAACCTCAGACCACATAACATCAAGGGGTGGGCGGGTGGGTGTACCGGATCCGGGTCCCATGGTTGAGCAGGCAGCTTGGGGAGCCATGGCAGAGCACGCAGACTAGGGAGCCATGGCGGAGCAAGGAACTCAGGAGCCCTTGGTGGAGCAGACAGTTCAGGAGGCCATGGCGGAGCAGACAGTTCAGGAGGTCATGGTGTAGCAGGCAGCTCAGGGGGCCATGGCGGAGTAGGGAACTCAGGGGCCCATGGTGGAGCAGACAGTTCAGGAGGTCATGGTGTAGCAGGCAGCTCAGGGGGCCATGGCGGAGTAGGGAACACAGGGGCCCATGGTGGAGCAGACAGTTCAGCAGGCCTGACATCGGAACGACCTCTACGGACGGATCCCACCCCCTCCCCCCAAAAATTATCCTTGGGGAGAATATCAGCCCTTAGGCCCTCCGTGGACCTGACTCAAGAATTGTGGCCCTGGACCTGGGCTTGACTTGGGGACTGGAGCCCTCCTTGGGCTGGACGTGGAAACTGGAGCCCTTCTTGGGCTGGATGTGGGGACTGGAGCTCTTCTTGGGTTGGATGTGGGGACTGGAACCCACTCTGGGCTTAACTTGGGAACAGGAGCCCTCACTGGGCTGGCCAGGGTAACAGGGACTGGAGTCCACACTGACACTGGTGAGGACTCAGGGGCTGGAGCCCACAGTCTCTTCCTCTGCATTTTCCTTTTTAGAGCAGAGGTAAAGGATACTGCTGTCAGCTGAGGGCTTGAATGCAGTGGTTGGCAGGCTTGTCATCAAAGTGGCCAGTGGGCTTAAGAAATGCCGTGGTTGGCGGCCTTGACCGAGGAACAGCCAGAGGGTTTGACACCGGAGCGGCTGGAGGGATTGACTTCGGAACAGCTGGCGAGCTTGACGGCGATCTGTTTCTGGATCAGGGTCGGACGCTCTAAAGACACTGGAGGATCACTTTCCTCCAGCTTAGTCCTGTGGTATCTGGAAGGTCAACAGGGCAGTAGTAATTTGCCCCAATCTAGAACAGTGAGTTGACAGTGGCGTCATCTTACTCCATAGTAGAGGCGAGCCCACAGAAATCCCGGGCGAACTCTATGAAGGGGAGATCCTAGCAGGGAACAGATGAACAATACCAGACGCAGGACTCAGGAAACACAGGGCTTAAATTCACATAGAACATGATGGGACACACCTGAAATCAATGAACAATTAAAACATGGGAGAATCTGGGTAATGGGGAGCACATGGGGAGCAAAACAAGACACGGAACACAGGACAGTCCTTGGACGTGAAAGTATGTATGAATTTAACTAGCAGTCCTTTTTATTTTTATTAATTTAACAGTTTAAATAATAGCCAATTGTATGATTTAATATTTTATTTTTTCAGATTTTTTTCAAATGTTTTATTAACTTATTTTGTTAAATTAACAGTTTAAATAATAGCTAAATATTAAAATATAATTTCATGCTATAATTTGCTACAGTGTGTATGTATAAACATCAAGCTCACCTTAACAAATCTGAGAAGAGCATCAGTATCATTTCATGGCTTTAAGCCCAGTTATTGCAATCTGAAAAAGAAAAGAGTAACATTAAAACTGAAAGTGTATTGCTAAAAAAAAGGACACCAATAAACACAAGTTTACCACAAATCTGCAATGGTTTCCAAAGCATATAGTAAGACAATATTAAACATTCATTTATTTAAAGCTATAGCACATAGAAAAATATATATATATATATATCATTTTATCTCTATTAATAATTGGTGATAATAATGATTTGTTAAAGCAATATTACATCTATTTATTGATCTTTTTTTTTTTTTTTACAATTTTACTTCTAATTTAAGTGCCTCAGCAAAACTTAAGCCAAGAACAGCTTTAAATGAACAGGTTTGTTTTTGTTTTATCTAGTTTAAGGGCTAGTTTAGATGAGATTAGATTGTGACTTGGGTTGTTTACCTTGTGGAATGAAGGCCTGTAAATACAGCTACCACCATCCTCATCAGCTCTGAGGTCAGCTGGGGTCATTTAGAGGTCATGTGGGGGCGGGCTGTTTAGTGGACTATAGAGACGGTCATGTGACCAGAAGGGGGAAGAAAGAGCAAAAACAGCAAGCAGAAATCCCCAAAAAGAACCAAGTTCAAAAAGCCACCGCTTACATTATTAAATCTATATGACAATATGTTGAATTACTTTCCATGTACAACAGTACCATATCTGTAAAGTCGAGCAAAGTTGTCATTTATATGATTAAAGATATATTAGGGGATAATTAACTCCTGTGAGGAAGTTGCTTTCATATGCTTTATCACAGAAGAGTCTTCTGTTTTCAAGAAGAAGGAATTCTAACAGATAATAAGGTAAGTTTATAATTGCAAATTTTATTTCAAGCTTCCGGGTACGGTATATTAAAAAATAAACTTAATTTTTGCCGGTTGCAATTAAATTTAATTCTACTGTCAAAATAGTTATACACATCAGATTAATTTTTGAAAGTAGTTCTAGTAGTTTATGGTTTATTTTCACTTTTATGTGGGCTTAAAGCACTTGTTCCTCCCATTTTTTTCTTCTTATCATTAGATACTCTACACTACACATTTTGATAATAATACACAGCAGGTGTTAGTTTAAATTATGTAGTTTTACCAGAGTAAACAAGGACAAAATTTGCTCTGAAACACAATGATATTTTTTCTTTCAAAAAGTTTATTTTTTAATCAACTGAGATGAGAATTAAAGGGCTTACACAAGCTTACAAAGATTATAACTCTTAACAGAAATGTATTAAACAGCCACAACCAGTAACACAATCATTTTCATTACTATCACTTTTAAAACTTCAGCATACATTTGATTAGACTTTAAATAGTTTTAAACAGTACCAGTTCAACTTTAGTCAACAGTATTTGGTTTAGAAATGACCAGTAACACTTTGCTGTGCACTTAAAATGCATTACAATAAGTTTTAATGGAAATATATGGTGCCAAAAAACACTGAATTCCCCGTAAATGTCTATGACTATCACAAGCGGTTTAGTCTTTTCTGTTTTTAAATGCTCTGTTGCTATTTGTAACCCATCTGCTTTACATAATATACCAAGGGAAAGCCAACATTAGTGGTGTATAAAGGCTAATATGGGCTATAATACATTAGAATTGCACAGTAAAGTGTGCAGGAGTAACTTGTAGGTGTCATATACTTGAAGGATTCTCTCATACTACATCAACAAAAATTGTGAAACTGAATTGTGAATTGTTGTCAGTCAGATTAATTGCCCAAAACTTTCCATTTTGTCTCTCCTTAAAAGGTCTAAAAGTACTGTAGATCTCTCACTAGAAGAAAACACCTATTACCAAAGAGCTCTTTAAAGGGTTTAAACGCTTAACACAAAAAGACAAGACTATGCAAGCTTTTCTCATTGCAATTGAAACTGCACACACACACACACACACACACACACACACACACACACATATATATATATATATATATATATATATATATATATATATATATAATTTTTTTTTATCACAACATGCTCCTATAAGCCCTTTAACGCTGAAGAACTTTCCATTTAGAAAAGAGAAAGGAAGGAAAACAACATGTGCACTAAGATTTTCTTTGACTTTCTTCTCTAGTTAAAGGTAAAATTTACAAGGGACACATTGAAGCTGATCACCCATCAAAAAAAAAGTAGCTACAAAAACTGACCTGCTAATTCTAAACACTGTACACCCCATGTAACTCCACCCCTAATCGCTAGTGCCCGCCTCCATCCCACATAAGTAAGTCTATTTGAATTCTGATTGGTTCTATGATTTAAACTACATAATCCAGTGATCCGTAATATCCTTTTATGGGAGTCGTCCATGTTACAACAGAATCAGTTCCACAGAAATTTAATTTTACCCATTGACTTCTTCGACTTTCTATTTTTGTCATTTTGGTTGATTTTATTTGCAAAAAAGGAAATAGAGTCCATAGAAAATCCATTACTTGGGAGGGCACATGAAGGACTGTAGCAGGTCAGAATCGGGAGTACGGCTGCTCTCTGAACACTCCTTTGCTTTTCCTTGCTGGTGGCGCCTTGTTGCGGTTGTTTGTCCATTCCTCCGGGCCTGAAGAGGGAGACAAAGAGCAGAGGTAAGAAAGGTCATTAGCTGTTTAGGTCTTGGTTAGAATGCTTAAATATGTTTGTGTGATGGTTGTATACATTGCATGGTCAACAGTAATTTGAATGGAACTCGATGTGAGAAAAAGCTTTACAGAATAATCAAGACTTTGAAAGGAGGTGGAAATATTACAATTTAAGTGTCACATTTTGGTGGCATGTGGAAAAATGGTAAAAAAAAAACCTGTCAACAATATGCTCAGATCATATTTTACCCCAAAATAGAAATGAAAAATACTCTGAATCATGAACATTTTTATTTAAAAATAAATAAAATGCAAAAAATATATATATGATCAGGGAACTACACTAACCTTTTCCACTGGTGGCACTTGCGCGACTAACTTTTTCAGTTACTGGCGCAAAACATGATTTGGTCTCACAAATTGTTTATAGTAAGCCACTCTGGATAATAATGAAACTGTATTGCATACAGCTTTTTATTTAATTTGCCATCTTTTAAACAACATGCCTTCTTGTTTTATTTCTTACAGTACACACAGTGCATTGCTCCGTTTTGGTACCTTAACCCAGGGCCGCAGCTGGGGTTAGAGGGGCCCTGTTGCAGGTTGTACAGTGGTCCCTGTTTGAAATGGTTTAATATTTACTTTATGTTCGTTCTATTTATTTATTTGTGCTATTTACACAATGTTTACTTTTTTAAGTTTGTAGGTGTCCAGAAACTAATTTAAAATAGCACTGCATAGTCTTCACTGTAAAATAAAATACAGAGTCAAACCAAAATGTATTCAGACAGCTTCAACATTTCTCACATTATCACAGTTTATTTGTCTTATTTTATAAATTGGTAATGAAATATGACAAGAACAAGAGTTAAACTGTGTCAGAACAAATTCATCTTGATAATGTCAGATAACTTTGATATAAAGATATGTAATGGAATCAACCAAAACTTCAGACAACTGTCAGTATGACAATATTTACACAACTATCCATACTTTGTTGAACAATTACCAAGCAAGCAATGCTTAATTTTGTTCAGTCTGTGGTGTGAAAAGGTTGCATTAGCAATTAAAGAAAGAAACACTAGAGAGGGTAAAGGCTGCCTTGTCTCCAAAAATTTGATTCATGAGGGTCATTGTGGCCTCCGTGAAGGTATCCGGAGGAGCAGGGAATGGGGGACTCCTGCCGGCTGCCCAAAACCGGAGGAGCTGTCGCCGTCCACCGGGCGGCGGAGGGGTGTCGTGCCGTCAGCCGAGGGCCGTCCAGTGCCACCACCAGGCACCGCGGAGGAGATCGCCCAGCCGGTGGAGGGCCGAGCAGCAGTGTGTCTGGGAACCGGAATTTTTTCTTTGGATAAGGGAGACAAGGGGATCTGCCAATAGCCCTTTGTTAAGTCCAATGTCGAATAAAAGCGAGCCGTGCCTAGCCGATCAAGCAACTCGTCAACCCGCGCCATTGGATACGCGTCGAATTTCAACACAGCATTCACCTTGAGATAATCCACACAGAACCGGACGGAGCCGTCCGTTTTCGGAACTAAAACTATCGGGCTCGCTCCAGTTTTATATCCTTCCATTTCCTACGTGGGACTCGAGACCGGCAGTGGGTCGCAGGTGTCACTGATTTCCCAATCATTGCCGGCCTCCCTCCTTGTTCCCACGTCCCTCGGCCCCGCCCCACTCGCCACATACCCCCATCGCCCCTCGCAGGGCGGGGGGTCCCCGTGAGCGGTCCCCCCCGGAGGGAGGGGGGGGGAGTAGAGCGCAGTCTCGAGGGTACCCCCCGGAAGGATATAAAACCGGAGCGACGACAGTGAAGGAGGAGAGAGGACCAGGCCTGGGCTTTTAGTTGTGTTTTGGTTTTATTTTGTGCGCATCAGTCGTCCGTGAGGGGCTGATGCGCTGTTTTGTTTATTTTGTGATTATTAAAGTTTCATTTGATTGTCCGCCGGTTCCCGCCTCCTTCTTCCCGATGATTATGAAGGTTTTATCATTACAGTCATAAAAGCCATCTGTTCTGGACACCTGTTTGTACACCCCCCCCCCCCCACCCCTCCCTGTACAGCCCAGTGACCTAAATATGAACATATAACCTAAGAAGGAATTTCGGTGGGAGGGAAAATGTGTTGGGATCTATGTGCTTTTTAAACTCTGAAAAGGGTGAAATCATGAAAATGGTATAAGGGAAGATTTTATTTTATCTTATTTAGTAAAAAATATAATACATTATATTTGATTTTTGGTTTGACTGTGGATAAATTCTTGTTAAAACTACAAAGTAATTCAGTCAAGAGCAGTGAGTGATTTACTTCCATTTCCATACATTAAAGACACTGACAGCAGAGCTAGTAAATTAGGTGCAGTCACTTTAAGAGACAATGCATCCATTATAATGATACACATCCGATTTCTTTCTCAACTCTTTACTTTCACTTAAGACATAACCACAGACTTTTCGAACACACTTTCCAAGACAGGTATTTTTACATATTTGTATGTATTTGTCGGTAAAAAAGCAAGAAGACTTTGAGACGCGTCTCTGCATAAGGCCTGAACACCAAAACACCGCGGTGCTGAATTAAGCCCTTTCGCATCTTTTTCTGTTTGTTTAAACTGCGATTTGTATTTGTTCGTTCAGGTGAAGGAAGACGCGAACGTCCTGAAGGAGAGCTCGGTTCAGTGTTGCTGTCCGTGAGACGCGGCTCTCTCGTGCGCACCGAACAGAGCACGCGAGTAACAGTTCAGCTTTCCCGCATCGCAGGGGTGAAGCCAACTAGATGTGTTGAATGCTTAGAGCACGTTATAAAACGTATTTTTAAAATACACATTTCTGTTTTAATAAATGCTCATAGTAAATCATAGCATATTGCCTAAAACATAAGGTAGGTACAAAAATAACCAGTGATACATTTGCGACCTCAAATAAATTGGGTCGCAATGTCATTACAAAAGGTCACATATGCGACCATTTTGGTCGCAGTGTAGTTCCCTGGTGATATACATTTTTAAGTATTAAGTATTAAATAATTGCAATACTTGTTAATTTACATATATGTCGCATTTCAACAAAAAAATTTATAAATAAATAAATTACACACACACACACATTAATATATATATATATATAAAAATACATATATATATTAAGGCTGGGCAAGTTAATGCGTTATTACCTCGTTAACTCATTAATTGATTAACAGCGACAATTATTTTATAGCGCGTCAACGCAGTTTTTTTATTATTATGAAAGTCAATTGCTCACTGGCTCTGAATACACATACATACAGACAAATCATGGGTCAAAGGAGGGGATGCTCCCGATCAAATTATTTAGACTGTAAGGATCAAAGAACCTGAGATACTTTGATCTCCTGAGAAACAGTCAATACAAACATACATGGGCATCTTCGAGACACCAGACTAAGCATCAACATTCACAAACCATTGTCCACTGTTATATGGGAAGTCGTGGCCTAATGGTTAGAGAGTCGGACTCCCAATCGAAAGGTTGTGAGTTCGAGTCCCGGGCCGGCAGGAATTGTGGGTGGGGGGAGTGCATGTACAGTTCTCTCTCCACCTTCAATAACACGACTTAGGTGCCCTTGAGCAAGGCATCGAACCCCCAACTGCTCCCCGGGCGCCGCAGCACTGCTCTGGGTGTGTGTTCACAGTGTGTGTGTGTGTGTGTGTGTGTGTGTGTGTGTGTGTGTGTGTGTTCACTGCTCTGTGTGTGTGCACTTCGGATGGGTTAAATGCAGAGCACAAATTCTGAGTATGGGTCACCATACTTGGCTGAATGTCCTTTCACTTTCAACTTTATAAGATGGAAATAGGAAGTTTCCGATAGCATGTGAAGACAGCAGAGAAGCGCTCTCGCTCAACACAGTGGAGTGAATCATTTTGTTAACTTTGTGGTTTATTATTTTGATTCGTATGGGACGTGGTAACAAGTCCCTCTTACAATATATTGCTTTACAGATCTATCTGTATATATAACTGAACCGCACTGTTGCCCACCTCTTCCAACCGAGCCAGGGACTGCAAAACAGAACGATCACACTAGTCAAACAAACCAGGATTTGGGTGTCAAACGTGCTCCGGCATGGTTAAGATTGCCTAGTGTGAGCACACCCTAATTAATCCTGCACACGCGAGCCTCTACCCGCCCATCAAGTGTTGTCCTGTGCTGAACTCTGCTGCGCTGGGTCCCGCGAACATGAAGGTCTCTAATAGGAAGGTGTCTGTTATAAAGTTATGATCGAGGCTCAGGACTCTGAGCATAACTTGTTTTTCTATAACAAATTATAAAATATTTTCTATAAAAACGTTCATGTACTGGCAGTGACAAATGTCTTGTTATTTTTTGGCTGAAATGTGACCTTGAGAGAGTTTCTGTGAGATTTACCATGTGTATAAACAGGAATATACTTAACAACATCAATCTTTACAATAACAAAGCCCAAGAGTCATGACAACATTCAGTATCTTCCTCTCCAAACTCATGGCACCTCTAATAATTTAGCCCAACTAATACTGACAATCAGACAGAAACATCCCCAAACCATCCTGCCTTTGTCCTTCACCTCAGAAAGAACAAAACAACTCTAATTGCAGCAGAGGATCAAATAGCCACTTGAAAGGGGTTTAGTAGAGTGCCCTCGAGCAAGAGGTTACCGCCGTCATTAGCGTAACAGCAGAACTCATTCATGAGTGTCCGTGTCGATGAACGAGAGCAGCTTTTGTGTGATCTTGCTCTTTTTCAGCTCTTCTTAGGGACAGGAAGGCACAAAGGCCGTTGCTCTTAAGTCACTAGTTTTTCAGGCCGGGAGCCATTGCCAATAATCTTTAATTAGAGAGCTGTCAATCTCAGGATAGCTTGCATTAGTTTCAAGAAAAGTGTTCACGCGCACTGTCCTTGCATTTAGAAAGAACAAGGATGTGTATCAGCTGGATAATAGGGAGATCTCCTTTGAACTGTTAAGCCATCTAAACGTTGTACCACCTGGAAAAGTGTTAAGTTGAGTGTTATGGATTGCTTATGTGTGTGCGAGTGTAGAGCTGTGTGTTTCAAATATGGTCGCGAAGTGACAAATGATTTGAAAGTGACATGAAGGAAATGTGAAAGACTAAGAGAAAGGGTAAAGTCACTTTTAAGATGCAATTACTTTCCTTTTCTTTATCAGTTCTATAATTTAATGTGCTGTCATGTCTAAACATGCTGTCACTCCCTTGTGCTTTATTATATTTATTATTGGAATCTGATAACATAAGCCCTGCCGAAAAATATTGATTTTTCTAAGGGATGAAACTTTTTGACCCCATGTAAGAAAAATAACAAGATAATAATTAATATTTTCATAATCATAATAATTATAATTAGTAATATAATAATATTTAATAATGTATTATATAATAAAATACACATTCTAAATACAATAAACAATAACTAGTATTAAAATAATCATTCACTAATTTTTATGTGACCTTCATGCAACAAAAACTTCAGGACATAAAAGAGACCTAAAGAAATTTGTAAACTGAAAGTTTTAAAACTATGTTCTGAACAAAACTAGCTTTTGATTCTGTTACAAATCTCTTTTTATAAATAATGCAATCGTAAACAGGCACACAAATCCTTACTTCAGGGAAACTGCACACAAATGCATCTGTACATACGCACTAAAAGCACACACACATTACCATTCTAGCTGCAGAGAATTACTATGGCACATCTTATCGTTTTTGCTGGGACAATGAGCTTACAACAGCTACATCAGTAATTTCAGAGCAATGATATTCTTCTCCATATATCTCTGCCATATGTATGCTATTCTGTACCTACAGTGTTCGTAACTGCAAACTTGTTTGCCTTTCACCAAATGTGTATCCAACAGCATTTTGTTTCTTTTGCTGCATCCAAAGCCGTCTCCTTTCAACATTCATTGTAAATGCCTGTTCATGTAAATACAATTCTGTTCTATAGACACTGTAACCAAAAGCCTTGCATTGCCAGCAGTATTTATAACAAGAGCTGTACAGCAGGAGCTGTGTGTGCTTTGGGCAAAAGTCAGACTCAAAGTTTGAGCACTAACTGGAAGTATTATAAAATAGACAGTGTATTGCTTCACTGCAAAATGAAAATCAAGCAAAACAGGCTGTCGATCTACTGCAATAATTCCACATGATTATAACACTTTACTGACAAAAAAAATAAAAATAAAATCTTACCGTAAGAGTCATATGATTCTCCACTGATACCATGGCTGTATTCATAATAATCATCTGAGCTGTGAGAAGAAATGAGAGACAGATATTAAGAACAGTTTTCTTAAAATATATAAATTACAGGGTATATATGATTTCGCATATACAGAAATATAATTTAAAAATGTTTTAAAAAATGTATTAAAAATTAGATAGCAATGCTCTGTGATTGGCTGTAAATATGATAAATTTTAATGATCCATTTTCCCTAAAAAAAAAAAAACTCCAGTTGCTACTCTGTGTTTGTATGTGCATTTATATATAGACAGATATAAAAGGTGATGAGAGTTCAAGGCATGTGCTTACTTGACATTGTCTGCTCCCTATTTAAATTGACAAAGCAACATCTCAGAAGCAACATGAAGCAGAGTAACCCATCAGAGAAGCTATTTTCAAAGCAGATTTGCAGTGCGCCTTCCTTTCATTCCTTCATCTCAGAAGTTTTGCTCCTGGGTCTGTTCCCTTTCTGCCTCAAAATTGAGTTTTTTTTCCCCCATAGGCCCTCAGCTGAGCTGTCCAGTGTCAATCACAACTGACTGCTAACCATATCCCAATGTTCATGCTCCCATAATTCCCCTGGCTTCAGTAAGGATGGCACCATGAGAAATAGAAGCCTTGCTAAAAAATAAAAAGACACTCACCAGTTTTCTCAGCTTCTACTGCTGAGGATTCTTTTTTAGAATCTATGTCAGCTTCCTTAATTTTCATAGCTCCTGCTCTCAATTTCATAATAACTCCTTTCAGTGTCTCCCATTAATATGGCAGCCCTCTGCTGCGTAATCAGTCCCACTACAGTTATATAATGAACACAAATATTTTTTAAACTATTTACACTGTTCTCAATAATATAAAAGGTCTCTAACATTGTTTTTGTGCCACTGCCTTGGCAAAACACGTCAATCAAACTAAAATTTAAATAGTGGTATGGTGTAGTGCACTTATCAAAATGCAAAAGGTTTGGATTTAATTCAATTTAAAATCATTAACGATTTAAGAGTATTTAGTCCGTTGTCTCCCTTCATTCCTATCATACTATAACCCCTCCCCCATTCCAATTATGACCACATAACTCTTCCTTTTCAATCAATCACAATGTAATAACTCCTCTCCCTTTTTTCATTTCTACTATCATAACTCCTATCAAAACTTCTCCTTTTCAGTCAATCATAAAACCATAGTTCCTCCCCCATTTAATCATATTATTAAAACTACATCCCTTATTCTGATCATAATACTATAACTCCTCCCATCATTCACAGCAGACACCCATACATACAACAATCTAGCGTAAGTGGCTGAAAAAGGAGTGTCTTGGATTTCCATAAGTTGTCATGCAGAGAGAAAATGCCATGTCAAAGCTCACGCAGAGGTTCCTATCACCAGCCCGCTGTTACTGCTAGTTTCACACTTAAAATGTGTCTGCACACCAGGGAGAAGAAGATAGGATGAGAAAGAGAGAGAGGGTTGCGCTGGATTGCAGTGTGGAGACCAACAATCCCCGTCACTATTCCCACACACAAGCTCAGGAAGCCAGTGAAAGCCGGGAGAAGGCTTCCTATCAAATGTGTGAGGAAATTCCCCATTTCCACTGCGCGTGAAGGTGAAATTGAAGAGACCTAAAGCTCTTGTGTTCAGTAATGCATCAGTCAACTTCACAACCTGCTGCCAGAGGCATCTCTCCCTGCGTGTTTCACACCATAAAGAACCTCTTCTCCTCAATCTGAACACCAGACCTCGTTAGACATCTTTAATTTCTTCCCTGACACATCGTCAATATTCATTCTTCCCTTAATTCGGCCCTCTGCCTCTCCTCCAGTGCAGAGTTTGTTCTGTTCTACTCAATTACCCTGTTCGGCTCACTCAAGTCAAGGTAGAGCGTTAGCAGAAATGATGCATACAAGTCACACACAGTCCAATTCCCTCCAATTAGCAACACACACGTGTAAACACTGCAAACATGCTGTCGAATGAACTACAATCACCCAGAGGTACATTTCACTCCTCAGAGGAGACTTAATGGCGTTATCAGGTATGCTGTGTTGAAGTATTAACTTCAAGTATCAGGAATGCTTTGGAAAAATATAAAGACTGACATGAAACAACATTTAACATGCATTACAAGAGTACAGAGGTGTCCTACTTTATTAGCTACACTCGTTCAACAGCTTATTAACACAAAAACCTAGTAAGCCCATCACAATGAAGCAACTTAACGCATTTAGGCATGTAGAGAGAGTCAAGATGAGCATCAGAATGGGGAAGAAAGGTAATTTTAGTGACTTTGAATGTGGAATGTTTAGAGTTTAGAGAAAATGGTCTGAAAAAGAGAAAAACAGTTAACATTAGTTCTGTGGCCGTAAATGTCTTGTTTATGCCAGAGGTCAGAGGAGAATGGCCATACTGGTTCCAGCTGATAGAACTCAAATAAACACACAACCAACATATGCGGAAGAGCGTCTCTGACATATCGAACCTTGAAGCAGATGGGCTACAGCAGCAGAAGACCATGCCAAGAAATAGATCCACTGAAATTGGACAACAGAAGATTGGAAAAAGGTTGCCTGGTCTTGATGAGCTTGATTTCTGCCGTGACTTTTGGATGGTAGGGTCACAATTTGTCATGAACAACATGAAAGCATGGATCCACCCTGCCTCATATCAACAGTTCAGGCTACTGCTGGTAATGCTCAGCCTACCTGAGTAGTGTTGCCGACCATTTCCAACTCTTCATAACCACAGTGTACCCAACTTGGATACTTCCAGTAGGATAATGTGACATATCACAAAGCTCAAATGATCTCAAGCTGCTTTCTTGAACATGATAATGAGTTCACTGTACTGAAGTGATCTCCACAGTCAGCAGATCTCAATCCAATAAAGCAGCTTTGAGATGTGGTGGAATGGAAGATTCTCATCATAGTTTGGCATCCATCAAATCTGCAGTATTTGTGTGATGCTATCATGTCAATATGGTCTGAAATCTCTGAGGAATGTTTCCAGCGCCTTCACTGAATCTATGCCATGAATAATTAAGGCAGTTCTGAAGGCAAGATATATTATGTACTTGATGTTATCTCTCTCACACACTCAGCCATGCTAAGCCAGCTCTCATTGACGCAGTACTAACACTCAGTGTGTATCTGATGTTCTCTAAACAGATTATATACCAGATTGGCTTGTTTAAACATCTGGCATCAGGTTTTTACTATGGCGTACAGAAACACTTCAGTCTCTCAGTGACTGCTTATATGTGGTAACTTATATGAGTAACTCTGTCACAGAGATCTATCAACCATGAGGTACCACACAGGTGCTTGCTGGAAGTTTTACTACAGGTATCCATAAAATTACAGCAGTACTCTGCTGGAAAATCTACTTGAACTTTGGATGCTCACCTTTGAATTCTCAAACGATTCATTCAAAGCTGTTCTAAAATTCAGTCTTTATAAACCCCTTCTTTCTGTGAGCCTACTCTGCTCCGATGGCCCAGTCGGCTGTGTTTGTTCTACCGCTTACAGCATTTGTCGGAAACGATACGCGCATTGCCATAGTTCCGTAAATTGAGCTCTAGATAGAAAATATAAATATCTATTATGTATCAAATTTTCAGTTCGTGATTCGGTGGAGCAGCTGGTCCAAATCAACTGGGTACTGAGCAATCTTTCAAGAGCAAGTGTTTTATGAATCCCACATTAAACTGTAAAATGATGGGAACACACACACACACACACACAAAGATTGGGGTTTAACTGCTGTGGTACAGTGAAAAAAAATGCATTTTAACCACTGATTCTTTGCAGCCTCACATTTTTGGAAGAGAAAATAAAATGTATTTACTTTCACAGCGTAGGACACAGCGTCTTTTCGACATGAACAAGCTACAGTGTTTCAGGGCAGGTCAAGATTTTCACGGCTGGCCAATGTAGAACATAGGAGGGCATTATGCAAATGTGTTACCTGTGACATGTAGCCATCATGGAAGTGGGATTTCGAATTACTTGCGATTCTTTTTTTTTGGGAGACAATAACTTTATTTATCGTGCACTTTTGGGTTTACAACTTTGCAGATTGTTTACATTCCTATACAACTACATCACACACTGCATGAAAGGCAATATTTGAAATGGAATAATAGGGGTACTTTCATTTTGATATTCTGACTGCGGTGATGGAGCTGACATTAACAAAACATGATGATCATGTTCTTCAGCATTAATGATTCAAAGTACATCTTGAGATTTACAGAATAAGTGCAGAATTTTAAAAACTAAATTGTAATTTTATATAATTATTCTTTATTTTAAATACAAAAGTAAAATAAAAAAAATACAATATTATTATTTTTTTAACAATATTTAAAATAAATTTATAAATCTAATTCTAGGCACAATTCTATGACGGCCCTCGTTGACTTGACATTCATAAGAGGGCCATGCTCTCTCTCTCTCTCTCTCTCTCTCTTGTGTGGTTAAACAGATGGTGGGGTTAAATCTGAATGATGTACTACATGTCCCAGGTGATCTCTGTGTTTCCTCCTTCTCTCGTCTTGTTTTCACAGCTGGTAAGTCAGCAGTGGAGCGTCTGTAAAGAGTCTCGCTGGTCTAATCTACTCTGAGTTTCTTATCACTAATCACTAATTACTGCCTCATTCTCTCGTTCACTCCCGCTCAAAGACAAAGAGTTCAGAAGAGGTTTAGAGGGCAAAAAGGTGAATAAACATCACACAGCTCTAATTCTGTTTTCCATACATGGGTAACAAAGTTTCCTTAAAGGGACCAATTCAGCACAGAATTTAAATTGGACACTACTTTAAGCAAACACGCATGTACAGCATGCATGTTTTATCACAGTTGACCATTAAGGTTGCTCATTTAAGATGCGACTGAAAAAATAAAGTGGAAAACCACAAGCCCATTGTCCTCTATTGAGCATTTTGCACCAATTCAAAGCTGAATTTCCAGGGCATTCAGTCTATATTTATTATGTCTAACGTTTCCCATTTTTATGGTGTCCTAATATAAAAGGGAAAATGCAATTTTCTAGACCCCAACATAAGCATAATATCCTGTTGGTCATACATTACTGTATGTCTCTGTCTATTCAAACAAGCTGCAGGCAAAATTGTGGTCTGCAAATGCTTGTGACTTTGCGACAGACACCGAAGAGATTTCACTGTGTTCTTTTGTAATATGTAAATGAATCTAAATTTAGCTTGCGACAGTCTTCTTGTTTCACTAACAGAACTGAACAGAACCAAAGGTTCACAGAGACGGAAAATGGAGACGAGAACAAACCCACCAAACCTCTAAAATAGAGTCAAAACAAGTTAAAAATATCAGCACATCTGTCTAAGGCAGTTCAGAGAAAGTGGAACAGAGGACAAAATGTGTGAGTAAAGGATGAGAGAGAAAGACAGGTGTAGAGGAGAGAGAAAGCTGCCAAAGTCTGACGCTTTGAACGGAGGAGTAATTGATCGTGATAATCGCGACCTGCAGAGATGTGAGCTGAACTCTGTAATGTTCCTCTTCATCAGGTGTGGAACAGCTTATTTCTATACTTACAGAATCAAAAGAATAGGAAAATAAATAAATAAATAGCAGAGTCAAGATCTAGATTTCTGGACTGAGTACTGAGAATTTCAATTTACTAGTAATTTTAGTTATTTCAAATTATATATATATATATATATATATATATATATATATATATATATACATATACATATATATATATATATATATATAAAGAACAAAAAGACTATTAGTTGTATTGTGGAAGAGAACTGCTATTCAAAAACATTCATTAAATGCTGAGAGTCATGCTGTGTTTAATGAGGTGAGTCTTAAAATTTCAGCTGAAAGTTCATTGGTGGCTTCCATTACATTAACTGTCAAGTGACACTTGCAAATGAAAAATGAAAGACAATTCCAAAAATGATATAGAAAATAATTTATTCATTTATAATGTGATTGCTGTGACTGAACATTAATTAAATAATATAATTCATTTAATTTAAAATAATTCAATAATAATAATAATAATAATAATAATACAATTTATCAAAGTGATTGCTTTATATTAATTTAATAATACATTTCTTTTTCATTGCAAGAATGCAGACTGAATCTTTTAAGATCAGCAGAACAACCCAGACCCCTGCAGATCTAGAATGAGGCACAGCAACATCCTATCAGAGCCAGACCAAACCCATAAAAAACCCACAAAGATCCACAATAATGCTCAAATCCTACCAGAACTAAAAGAAAACTGTAAAGAAATCACAAAGATCCATAACAATCGTAGACCACTACCAGAAACAAACCAGAACCCTGACAGATCTACATCAATGTCCACATTAATTCCTTCCATCATGTTATCAGTAGAATGAATGTAACATTTATTATTATTATTATTTGTGCAAATTCAAACTAGATGCCTGCCAATTTAAATTAAAACTAAAGTTGAATGAAAAAGTTGCACTTAACATTGCACTAAAATGTATTCAAAATTCACTTAAATGTACAGGCACTGTAAAGATCTGAAAATAAAACTGCATCACTGATAGACAAAACTTTTCAAGTTCTCAAACTCACAAAACGGTAAATAAAAACACAATTATAGGCCTGTGCTGATAATCTTAAAGTGGTCCAATACTTGCCTACTGTAGATGCTATTACTACAGAAATAATCTAATAAAAGGATAAGTTTGCAAACATCCATTATTCAATTCAGTTTATTTGTACAGCACATACTGTTCCAAAGCAGCTAACAAAGAACAGTGGCTTTGCAAAGCCCTCAGAGATCAAGCCAAAGGCGACAGGGGCAAGGAAAAACTCCCAATCAATCAATCAATCAATCTCCTAAGAGGGAATTTCTAATCAGTTGTGACTATAATTGCTCTTTTCCCCTCTAAATCTAAACTCTCAGAGTTGAGTCTCCTGAAGCAGTGCTAACCTTTGAAAAGCAGTAGCCTCAGAACTCACCGCACTGACATTTTCTGAAACAAACTGCTCTGCCGAGGCCAATAGCTGCTATGACATTAAGTGGGTGTGTGTGTGTGTGTGTGTGTGTTATGTGGGCCATATGGTGCTCTATAGCACTTTGAAGAAGGTGACGAGCAGTTTAAATGCTGTCAGATGCACTCACGCACCCCTGAGCACTTCCGCAGGGAGCGTGACCGCACACGCGTATAGTATCTAGACTACAACATTAGAAGGTGACACCTGGGAGAATCACACAGCTAAGGTTTTTTTTTTTTTTTTTTTTTACGAAAAACTCATAACTTTTGACCTCTGACCCTTTCAGTGCTCCTGTGAAATAAACCTTCACCTCCGTGAACATTCCCCCACCATGCTCTCCCCTTCTGTTCACACAGGTAACATAGCCTATTTTTTAGCATCGAAATGCCATGAGAACCGACATATTTGACAGATTTCATGTCATGACACTTTGAAAAAAAATGTTTTTAGGTTACACAATTATTTGCATTATGATGTGAAAACTTACAGTTGAAATTGAAACCTAAACAATATGGTTTTGACGTCAGGTGAGTCTCCTGATTCATTTACAGCTTTTATACAATTGACAAGCATTGCTTTCCATCAATTCATGCATCCTCAGGGAATCAAACCCATGACCTTGGCATTGCTAGCATTAGGCTCATTGGCATAACATTACGTCAATGTAATTTAAAAAGCAGCTTTTTATTGCTTTGATTTTAAATCAAGAATTTTTTTAATGCTTTTTTTTCAACTGATGGCAATTATCAAATAGATTATGACTCATGGAAGCATGTGGACCTCTGAAAGTCACTGTCAGGTGAGACTAAATGATGCAAGAACATTATCCAGCCTCCAGCACATTATTATAGATCATTAAATACACCTATAGATTATATAAAATTCACAGACTTTATACATTCACTGAGATTTATCTTAAATGAGATCTGGCCTGCTGTGTCTACTATATAGTTTTATTTAAGTAGATGGAGGATAAAACATCTCTGGATCACCACATATTCTATGATTAAAAGAAAAGCTGGTTTACATGTCCCTGGATTACATATTATGATCAAAGAGGCTTCAGGACGAGGCATGAGGAAATCTACCAGAGCTCAGTAACACACAGACAATGTTTTATGAATCAAAGAACATAAAAACCTGCCGCATAATGAAGTACATGCAGGCTCCCCAAAATACTCCTCCTTAAATAAAAAAAGCGAATCAGTTTGACTATCACAAGCTCCTAAAACAGCATTCCAGTTCAGGAAGAATCTGTTGACTGACATGGAAACAGAAAAGTATAGGTTTAGCGGTGTGATGAAGTCCAGCTGATGATTACTGTGACATGTCTTCGCTATCACAAATCCAGCATCATGTTCACACTGCAAGCCAAGTGCCAAGAGCCAATTCCCATTTTCTGCTGAAATTGTTATTTTTTTTGTGAAGGAAATTGTTTGTGTGACGTTTAAAATGTGATCCATATTTAAAATGGTGGTCTAAACAGACACAGATGAAATTCTCAGTATGCAGAGTTTAAATCATATTAAATCATACAAACAAAAATATTTACAAAAATATTTATCTGATTTAAAAGTGAAAGTGAAAGTCTTGTAATTTGCCAAGTATGGTAACCCATAGTCGGAATAGGTGCTCTAAAGCTCCAAGTCCAACTCTGTGAAGACCTACACAAACTCTTTCGTTTGATACAGAGAGGTGAGCACTGACCTACATTGTGAATAACTCTCTTGTTCAGATATAACTTCACATGCACTCTGAGAGATGCCCTTTACATGGACAGCACACTCAGATGGCTCAGTCTCCACAAAACACACACACACACATGTTTGTTTTTGTGAAAAGTGGGGATATCCCATAGGCATAATGGTTTTTATACTGTACAAACTGTATATTCTATGGCCCTACACCAACCCTACACCTAAACCTAACCCCACAGAAAACTTTGTGCATTTTTACTTTCTCAAAAAAACTCATTCTCTATGATTTATAAGCGTTTTGAAAAATGGGGACATGGGTTATGTCCTCATAAGTCACCCTCTCCTTGTAATACCTGTGTCATACCCATTTCATTATAAACAAGTTGTGTCCTGATATGTCACAAAAACAAGAGCACACACACACACACACACACACACACACACACACTTACTTTGGTGCCTGATTGTTGTAGTTGTTGTCATATGAGTCATATCCCTGCTCATCATAGGCTGTTCCATATCCATCATCGTATTCCTATGGGAAACAAAATATATACTGTAAATATCCGCATAACTATTTTATACAATATAACGTTTTTTTTTTAATAAAACAATTATTAAAGTTTTTTTTTTTTTTATTGACTGTCAAAGATTAAATGCTTGTTTTAGTTCTAAATAAATCAAAAAGTTAACTGAATCAGCTAAATTAATGATTCAATGGTTCACGTCTAAATACAATTCAATGTGTTTTGTACAATATGTTTGTAATAAAGATAAGTCAATTGTTTTGTTCACGAAAGACAACAAATCGGTTGAATTGATGATTCAAACAGTACAGTAATTAGTTTTCGAACAGATCAGTTTTAATTCACTATTGTGTATTTTCACAAGAGTTTTCAGTACTTAAATCAGTGATTTGAACAAATCGATGGACTGAATGATTTAGTCTCAATCATAAAGACTTTAGCATGTCACTAGTTTAGTTACTGGATAAATCAGAGTTTTGAAAGAATAATTTGACTGAATGATTCTCACTTGGAAAGACAGTCACTTGTGGTGCAACAGTGCAGTTTGTAGAAATATATATGTTTATTTTCAATGCACAGAAAGAATGTGATGTTATATGTAATATAACTCTTTCTGTTAAATAAAAAAATAAAGATTTTGACTTGTCTGTGTAGTTTCAGTACAGAGAATTGGTGTGGGGAGAGAGCTTTGTTCTGTGAACATTTGAGTATATCTACATAATACATGAAATTATTATTTCAAAAGACCAAGAAAAACTCTGTTTTCCTTGATATGAAAAGAGTTAAAAGCATGTATAATTCAGCTCTGTGGGCAAGAGTCTGGAGCGATGGACTGTCTCCACAGGACATACTGCATTTCAGGTTTAGAGATCTGCTCTAATGATGAAGCATTCAGAGTCGTCCTAAACCTTTAACACTCCCCAACTCTGCTCAGAGGTTAATCTACTCAGCTGACATTAATACTCCATATATCCACAACAGAAATATCAGAGAGCTGTGCATGAAAACTGCAAAGCAGCTCTTCGCTTAAATGGAGTGTTGTGAACGTGCTTCATTAAGTCAAGGGCTGATATGATTTTGACGCTGTAAATAACATTGCATAATAACTCTTTAAGAGTGGATAATGAATCTTAATGGGGGTTAATACCTTATGTAGCTATAATTGTGACATATTGCAGATTGCTTTATGACAAGAGTTCAGAAAAACAAGCTAGAACTTTTTAGAAATATAATAAAATTATTATTATTATTATCAATGCTACTTTTGATCAATTTAATGCATCCTTGTTAATTAAAAGTATACATTTCTTTAAAAAAAAAAAAAAGGATTACTGTTCATGTTACTGGTCTTAATGTAAACAATATTTTGCATGTTATAAAAAAAAAAAAAAAAAAAAAAAAATATATATATATATATATATATATATATATATATATATATATATATATATATATATATATATATATATATATATATATATATATATATATATATATATATATATATATATATTAACATTAGCTCTGCCATTGAAACCTATTTTCTTTTCAGATGACGTCATCAAGCCCCTCACCTTCAACCATCAGCGCTTTTCACCATCTCGATGCATAAAATGTCACATTACAGAGTAAAATTGTTGTCTTCAAGCAAAACTCAACACAACTACACAATCAAATGATCTCAAATATTCTCACAGAAGTCAAACTTCAAACCTAGTTCTGCTGTTCTCCTACTAATTTAGGATAAATGTCCTCCACAAAAAGGATCTGACCCCTCGAGACTGCTCCAGCATATCCAGCTCAGTTCCAAATCTATCTGCCCTCAATTCACATTGGTAAAATCCTCCTCAACTATGAAATCAAAGACGGAAAACCCTCTCGTCACACACCCCACAGTCTTAGAGCAGCATTACTGTCCGATCAGAGGCACGCCGCTGCCAAAGCACTGTTTCATCTTTAATCCACAAGCAAAGTGACATTTAAACTGAGTTATATAATGAAGTTTACTTGAAAAAATAAAACTGAGAAACAGACAAAGAGGGACATTTGCTGCTGGTAGCATTAATTTTGGCAAAAATCTGCATTATCATGTTAATTTCCTTTTTTTCTTTAACAGACAAGTGCAAAGTGCATTTTCATACAATGTAGCAACTTAACTTAAAAGTTGTATGTGTATGCATTTCCTGAGAATAAAACCCATGACCCTGTCGTTGCGAACATTATGTACTATATATATATATATACTGTATATACTGTATATATATATATATATATATATACTGTATATATATATATACTGTATATATATATATATATATATATATATATATATATATATATATACTGTATATATATATATATATATATATATATATATATATATATATATATATATATATATATATATATATATATATATATATACACCCCTACACATAATTTTTTCAGCCTGGTTCTCAAGAGAAACTGGAGATTTGGTTTGGTCCTCACACTGCATATAGCCTGACCCATTAAATAACTATTAAAAATAATAGTTATAATATTATTGCACTTTATTTATTTAGTTTTTTTTTTTTTTTTACAAAATAATAGTAAATAAACTAAATAATAGTGTGTGATAACATAATTAAAAATAAAAGGCAGTCCTAGTATTAAATACAAATACATTTATTTTATAGTAGACAAAAAAATAAAATGCTAATATTTACTACTACTTTCTTTGTTTGCCTCTTTAAGAAGAATCGCTTTATGTATTCCCCTATTTAAAGTTGTTTTGGATAAAAGCGTCTAAAAATAAATAAATAAAAGCATTTTCATCATATTCAAACTTAAAATCAGCAGGCTTTTATTTTGGCGGGTTGCCGGCAAGTAAGTTTACGCGCTTCCGGATTTAGCGCTGCTGCTGATTAAAGAGCGTCAGTGGATGAACGTCAGAGTTTTGCATTGTGCTTTGAAAACGGCATGGCATAGCCCAGATTTATGCTTTCAGGTTGAAAATAAAACTTCTATAGTACAGTTTGTGATCTAAAATGGTAATTGTGTATTAACAGCTTTCATATATATATATATATATATATATATATATATATATATACTGTGTGTGTGTGTGTGTGTAAATTTTCTGATTTGTGTTGCTTGCTGCGGCAAGGCTCTGTGGTTGCTAGGCAGTTGCTAAGGTGTTCTGGGTAATTGCTGGCACTTTTTATGGTGTTCTGGGTGGAGGAGGTGAAGATGCAGGTTCCAGTTCATCTTGTGTAATATTCTGATTTCACCACCCTTCTACTTCTATCAATAATTTAATGTCTATCAATAAAAAAAACAATCAATAAAAAAAAAAAAAAAAAAAAAAAACTCCTGCCCACAAAATCGAAGGAAACGAATTTGAATTTGAAATGAATTTGAAGAAAATATATGAGAACTGATCCCCCTGGAAATCCTGGAGCTCCACAATGCTTCAAAGGGTCTTCATCGTCTCTCCAGTAGGTCACCCCTGCTGGTTACTGGTTACTGGTTATAGCTCAAATATTCAATGAGAATCCAAACAGTTGAATTTCCTTCCATATCCAAAAGGAATTAAATTGAATTCAAAGCAAACAAAGGCTTGCAGCAATTGAACCTTTAAATAAAAACACTTACTGGTGAGCAACTCATCTTCCTTCCAACCTGAAACAGGACTAGACTCACTCAGCTATTTATAACCAAAGATATTTCCATTGTGCCGTCTCGGCTGACAGTGATCTCTATCTGCAGCACTATGAATATATCATGAGACAAAAACCTCTGTATTCTGAAGAGCCGAATTCTGTTAACTTGGCAAAATAGTTATGAACGGCTTTATGCACTGATCAAATAAATTAGTCTGGTTTAAAGTAAAAAAAAAAAAAAAAAAACAGGTCTTGTGTGAGATAGAAAATGAGACTTTCTTCAACTTATTTCCAGGTTGCTGCAAAGCAGTTGAAAGCCGCTGACAGCCGCTGTGCCATTTTGATTAGCTCAGGTTTGATCAAGTATGTTGATGTATGCCCAAGACACTGAAATTAGACATGTACATCATGAAAATGAAATCTCTGTTCGCACGGCATGTCAAATCTTTTCAAATTTGGTTGTACTAACAACATCTCAGAGAAAACAGATCTGTGCTGTTGCAGTCACATTGAGCACCGCGGTCTTTGGGATGAGAGATTGTTTCCGGTTTGTTTGGTAAACTTCTCGCTATGCTGAAGCTTCATTTGATGACACTCACATCTCTGTTACAGATGGATCAAGCGAAGCAGAGACTCTTTCAGGTTTGGGGTTCCTTAGACAAGGAAAACACTCCCTACAATGTCATGCACAGTGAAGAACAGCCGATTTGTCTTTTGTTAAATTTTTAAACAAGCATAAAAGCAACATGAAATCTCATAATTAAATTCACTATCAGTCCAAACAGTAAACTCACTATCCGTTCTAGTGAAAATGATAAACAAACTGCAAAATGCAAAAATAAAAAATTGGATTACCCTAGAAACCCTTATACTAAAAACTTAAACGTAAAAATTTGAAAAAAGTGTACACTTTAATTCAGAAATAATGTATTAGACTATGACAGTGTTTTAGTACCACGTAAACTGAAAAAAAAAAACAATAGTAATAATAATAATTGTAAGATTATGAGATTAAAGTTTATGGGATTAAAGTCATAATATTTTGAGAATAAAGTCATTATATATTAGGGATAATGTTGTAGCAAGCAGTATACCGCGTGAATAACGTTAATGTATAAATTCAACCACCTATTCCACAAAAAATAATCTGTGGCATCCAACCTTTCATTCTTCACATGTAGCCATATTTAATTAAAAACAGCAATAAAATTTTCTAAAGGTTGAAATGGGCTCTAAGGGGCCGTTCACATATTGCGTCTTTTTTGTGCTCAAGTTCGTTATTTCAAATGTAGATTCGCGGCAGGCACGCTCATAATGGAAGTGACACAGTCGCGACGTGCACACTGTGTGATGTTGTCTTTCTTTCAGACACGTCCACGCCGCATCGAGATAAAAACATTTCAACTTTTCAGAATGCCGCAAGCGCACCATGGCTCATGTGACAAGAACCAACCAATCAGCTTCATCCTTTCCAGTAACAACAGTGAAAACTCAGCCAAGATGAAGGAACAGCTGATCATAACTGTACAGGGATAGTCATTTTTAAATAAATTAAGTAACAGAGCTGCTGCAAGTGATTTTAATTGCTGCACATCCATTTATCCTTTGCTGAAACTTCTGAGTATTCATAGAGAGCGCAGTTCATGGTTGCCTAGCAATGGCAGACACCTATCAGTTTTATAGCATGATATAAATGTGAAGGAACATCAGAAGTCATAAATAAACCAGAATAATTTAATGAAACAAATATCATCTGTTAGTTGACTGATTCACATGTTGCTTAAAATTGAGTTGAATACAGCAAACTGTCATGCCACATTAAAGAGTGTGAAAAACACATTATTGTAAGACATATTGTTTGTATTTCACTGATAGAATTTAAAAGCTGAGACTTTGTTTTATATTAAAAGTACCAGAACCGCAAAGCTTATTGCTATTATTGAGTGGCTGGGGCACTACAAATAATAAACGCATTCAAAGACGTGAAATATTATTTCCAGGCATACTGTACTGTCCCCACCAGTATATGACACATGGTATGATTTCTGCTAATAATTCCACATATACTCAAATAAGTTGCCAGGCTACCAGAATTTTTCCATTTGCATGCGCAACATAGGCTAGACTCAAAATAGAATAACTTTAATCTCGTAATTGCTATGACTTAATTCTCGTAATTTTGACTTTATTCTTAAAATATTTTAATTTCAAATTTTTCACATTTCATTTTTATTTAGATGTTTAGGAACAAATATTCAGGATACATTCTCTCAAAATGAGTATTAATATATACAATCTAAATAATACTAATAATTAAATAATAATTATTTACATATCTTAATTATTTATTATTTCATATATCTCAATATTTTATTTAATTTTATTTTCATGCAACAACATGTTGAGCTTTGCCATTACAGAAATAAATAAATTACATTTTAATATATATAATAATTATATTTCATAATATAATTTTTTACTGTATTTTTATCAAATAAATTATCTCCTACACACCTGATCTCCAGATCAATACATCACATTATCAGATTATTAATTTATCAAAACATGTTATTCAGTAATTACTTAATATTCATGAGCTTCTCTGTGACATCACAACAGCCACACCTGTCCGTCCAAGCAAAGTTTCCCCACAAGAAATGAAGCTCCTGAGTTGGTTCATATCATTTTTTCCTCATTGTTACATCAGCAGAAGGGGTTTCAAAGGTTTCTGTAACAGCAGCGCGTGACCTGTTTTCAATCTCACCTGTGCGCTCTAATTCAGAGTAGGCGATTGATATTGCGCCTGCGATGCGTGGCCTGTGAGAGTCCGGCTCTTTGTTGGCGCTGCCAGCTGGGGTCTCAGTGGTAAGTCTATCAAAGCAGTGTTGGCCAGAGCTCAGGTAAGCAGTGTGCTGGAGAGAGCTCTATTAGAGCCCAGTAAAGCCATGTAATCGCATTACATTTGCCTCCTCCGTCCCAGTGCCAGAAACCCAAGGCCACATTGGAGACACAGAGAGACCCAAACAAACTCAATAATTTCTAGCATCTCTCTTTAGCAAAAACACACATAGATACACACAGGTAGCTCAGTGAGGGTACAGACTATTTTCCTTATTTAAAAAATACTTATAATGACTACAGACTAACCCCAAATAATGCATTCGCAATATATGTTTTTTTTCTTATATTACTATTAAGCAATAAATGCAAATAAAAATAACAAATATAGTAATAATAAAAAAGTAAATAAATAAATAAACATTTTTTTACAGAACAATTTTTCAATCACTATATTTCAAGTCACTATATTATTATCATTATTATTATTTTTAAAATAAACAAATAATCAATGATAAAAATAATTATAGCATATATATATATATATATATATATATATATATATATATATATATATATATATATATATATATATATATATATATATATATAAACTATGCAGAAAATATCCATATTATCTCTCTGTATATATTATATATATTTACACATTTCCTGTGTTCTTTTGTCCTGTCTTGTTTCAGTTTACAGTGTTAATTTCGACATTCTATCCTGTTGTCTGCACTTAAGAGTAAAGAGTAAAGACTCTTTGATACTCGATCATGTACTTTGTCCTTCTGCAACACTACATAACAATATTCTTTATCTATTATTATATTTAATTAACATTAATACTGACCTGTGACCTAGCAACCACCTAGTACACCCTAGCAACCATGCAGATCAAGAGGTGATTTGCTTCCACAGCGTCCTTCAGGCAAAAGCAGGCAAAAGCCGTGTGTTCCTGAATAGACAAATGTCAGGTGTCGCTCTGATAACTCACCATCTTGGGCGAGGGAAGTCTTTGATCTCTCACTATTGTCAGAGCTTCACATCAGTGTTTAAGGGTCACCAGAACACACACGTTACATCAGACATAATGAGAACACTGACTCACATGAGAGACAGACAGCTCCTGAGGTGAGTGTTCTGGTACAATGGACACAATCGACTGAAAGACAGCTTGTTAGCAGATAAGACCTGGCCTTAGATGCCATGAGACCTCACACACACACACACACTTTAACAAGTCATCTAAATGGGGACGTGCTATAGACTTTATTTTTAGTTTTGAGTGTTTTTTGCAATGCAAACATACAACATTACCTGAAGAACATCTGAAACACACACACACACACACACACACACACACACACGCTTGTCTGACTGACTACATCCCATTTGCTCATTTCTGCTCCAGTCGCTGGGTTCTCTGGAAGACTTCTTATTTTCGCATCTCAAAATGAGAGCTTCAGGACTGCCAAGATGCTCCCGAGGCGTCATTCTCTCAGAATACTGAAACACCTAACAAATATGAAGATGCTATTTACAACACTACAACACTGGGATATTTTTTTTGCCTTGTTGCCATTTTTATCCATATCTTTGACAGAAAGAAGATAAAAAATCATTAGGAGAAGAAAAGAGAATGGATCAAGAAAGTGGCATGAGCTCGATTTAAAAGAACAACTCCTACGTGAGCAAATTAACAATATTGATAAAAGGTATTGCCTGAGTGCTTTATTATTAAAATAAATAAATAAATAAATTCTAAATCAAAATAAATTAACAGCTGTATTAAAATAAAGTAAATCATAAATATAAATTTATATACTAATAAATAACCCTAAACACTATGGGGTTTATCTTGGAGTTTATAAATATATATAAAATATTAAATATAAAAAACTTTATATGTATGTGTGTGTGTGTGTGTGTGTGTATATATATATATATATATATATATATATATATATATAATAAATATTTATAAATTATAATTTATACATTATTCATTTATTTTATACATATGCTGAAAACGACCAATTAAACTACGAAATATGTTATTTTTTTGTACCAACAGCAACACTAATGAACTCAAAGATTGATGAGATCACTTCACTCCATCTGTCTCACTTTTAAAACTACACATAAATCCCAAACTACTCAAGTGGTCCAGAGCAGCTCATGAAGTAGACAGATGCCCAAGACTTCAGGAACATCCTGCTCTGCTGGACTAATAAACTTGTGCTGGTCACACAGAACTAAACAACATCACACTAGTGTCACTGCAATTAACGTGTGGCTTCTGTCATGGAGATCAAACTGAGACAGGATGGAAATCATAAACACTGAGCTATCATGGCCCGGGTCAAATTTGCATAAACAGAACTGATTTATGGGTATTAGGGTAGTCAGACTGAAACTAGGAGGCAGAAATGTGCACAACATTATTAGTTTAATGGAATTTCATGCTCTGTCTCTCGCTTGTTACATGATAAGAAATGTTTCTCTCATTAAATATAATAGGACAGTATGAACGTAATGCAAGTTTCAGTTGCAGGGACTAAAGGTTAGTGCACATGCTCCAATCACATCAAATTATGCAATGTGTCAATCAAATTATGCAATATGTCGATGCAAATGCACAAATAAATGCGAGCTATTTGCACATCTCAAAGGTATAGAAAAATGCATTATAGCATTTGTATAATTTCAAAGCAGACGTTTCGGATACAGATACAAAATCACCTGTGTGTATATGTGACTGTATTCCGAGCTCACAAAATACATACTGCATGCGTTTGTATAATTTAATGTGTCCATTTCAGGGAGGTTTTCAAATATATTCTTAAATTTGGTAGAATTCCCGATGCTGCGGTTCACCTAACAGGATGCACAATCCACCAGCAGGACAGGAACAAAGACTCGGGTAAGAGCAGAGGAGGGGACTTTGCATCTTTGTCCACAATGATTGGTGTAACAACAGCAATATTATAGACACGTACTGCTTGCCTGACTTAGAAGCGCTGTCTGTTATAATGTATGTAGACCATCCTATTTACAGAGAGAGCTAACTGAAGTAATAGTGACTTCTGTGTGCATTCCACCAGATGCTAATGCTAGCACAGCTCTCACTCAGTTTCACAGCACTATAAATAAACACCAACATAACCATCCAGACGGAGTGTACATCATAGTGAGTGATTTTAATCAGATGTGTCTGAAAACAGTTCAGCCTTATTCACCTAATATATTAAGTGTGCGACCAGAGGGAAAAATACCCTGGATAAGGTGTATTCCAACATTAAGAATACCTACAGAGCCGCACCCCTCCCCCACCTGAGACAGTCTGATCACTGTTCACTGCTTTTTCTCCCAGCATACACCCCACTGAAGAGGAAAACAAAACCAGTTACAAAGATCATAAAAACTTGGCCTGAGGAAGCTCTCTCTTTTTGGTTCACCTTTTGCAAAGTATTTGAACATCAGGACCTGGAACAATACACAGATTCTGTTTTGTTCAACATTAAAAACTTGGAAAAGCTTGGAAAATGTCACTGTCAACAAAAAGATTTGGTTGTTTCCCAATCAGAAACCCTGGATGACATGTGAAGTGCAGAATGCGACTCCGCCTTCAGGTCTGGCGACAAAGCTTCGTTACAGCACTGCTAGATCCAACTTAAAGGGAGGCATCATACTCGCCAAAAAAGATTATAAAAAGAAAATCGGGGACCACAGACAAAAATACAAAAAGAGTGTGGCAGGGTATTTAGAGCATTCCCAATTACAAGAACAATAGCTAAAGCACTGTTAACGCTGATGCTTCACTGGCTGATAAACTGAACCATTTCTTTGCCCGCTTTGAGGTTAAGCAACACACAACAACTTCAGCAACTTCACCAACATCTGGCACCTGCCATCTCACCCTACAGGAATATGAAGTGAGACGAGTACTCAATACTGCAAACACAAGGAAGGCTGCTGGTCCAGATAGAATATCTGGCAAAGTACTCAAAGTCCGTGCCAACCAGATTTCTGGAGTCTTTACAAAGATCTTCAACCTTTCACTGACATCAGCCATCATACCACCCCGCTAAAATCAGCCACCATCATCCCTGCTCCTAAAAAAAGCAGTCACCAGCAGCTTAAATGATTGCAGACTGGTTGCACTAACACCAGTAATCAAGAAGTGCTTTGAGAGAGAGAGAGAGAGAGAGAGAGAGAGAGAGAGAGAGAGAGAGAGAGAGAGAGAGAGAGAGAGAGAGAGAGAGAGAGAGAGAGAGAGAGAGAGAGAGAGAGTGCTTTTGTTAAGCTCGGCCCCAACCTATCCTCCACCATCACGCTTAGCACTGGCCCTCTAGTCTTCTCCTTGTACACATGTGACTGTACTCCCACTCATCCCACCAACAACATCATCAAATTTGCAGATGATACCACAGTGATTGGACTTATCTCAGGAGATGATGAATCAGCCTACAGAGATGAAGTCCAGAAACTACAGGAGTGGTGCTCTGTAAACAACTTATCATTGAACACCTCTAAGCTCATTCTGGACTTCAGCAGGCGCCATACTGAACCAGCCCCACTCTACATCAATGGGGACTGTGTTGAAAGGGTCCACTCCTTCAAACTCTTGGGAGTACACATATCCAACAACATGTCTTTGTCTGCTAACACCTCAGCAACAATCAAAAAGGCGAAGCAATGGCTGCACTTCCTCAGAGTGCTCAGGAAGAACAACCTAGAGCGTAAGCTGCTGGTAACCTTTTAGCGCTCTACCATAGAGAGTGTGTTTCTGTCAGTGTGGTACTCCAGTTGCACTGGAACAGACAAGAAAGCCCTCCAAAGAATAATCAACACAGACCAAAAAAATCACTGGCTGCTCACTACCCACCCTGGAAAGCATTGCTCGCTTCCATTATCTCTCAAGGTCCAAAAACATCATCATGGACACATCCCATCCAGTCACTTGTTGTATTTACTTGTTATATTGTACGGTACAGTCTTATAGTCTTATTTATTGTCTGTGGTTATATATATATTTTTTTTTCTAACACCAGTCAGGAGCAGTGCTCCTAATTACGTTATATGCAGAAAAATATAATGACAATAAATGACAATGAAAATCAAATTTAATTCAATATTCTCACATCTTATATTTTTTCCAAAATGATTCAGATCAATCCACAAACATTTCTAATCAGAATTTTTTTCAAAATAATTATACTTATTGAAAAGCATAAGCATAACAACATTACTGATACAGCCATGGATTGTGCAAATACTCCTTCTTAGATATTACATATTCTTTCCCAAATAATTTAGATCAATACGCAAACATTATTAATCAGATTTGTTTTAATCCTTAATAATTCTGATTATAAACAAGCATATGTATGATAAAATATTGATACAGCCATGAAATGTGCATACATGTTGAGTATATATTATATATTATATATTACTTTCCAAATAATTCTGTTCAATTCACATTTATAATCAGATTTTTTTATCCTTAATAATTTTGCTTATTGAAAAGCAGATGCATGAAAATATTATTGATACAACCATGCAAAGTTCATGTTACTTACTACGCAACAACTCTCACATGGGTCTGCATGTCGCTAAAGTATTCAGCATGATAAAAAGCGGTGTGGACAGAATGAAACGGCTCAGTGGAAGAGCCTAAAGGCAAACCCATATGTCTCGATGCACAGATGTATTGAGAACACAAACCCGTGATTTGTGTTGGTCTGAGAAACATCACACTGGATGCGGCATTCGTAACACAACACTGGTGACAATGGAAGTCATTTCAGCACTCGACCAAAGGAGAGATACAGAATCCGCAACAGGCTCTGTAATTATGAGGCTAAACCAAAGTGACAAGCGGTTTTGATTGTGGAAACCGATGTTCTAAGATACAGACTGGGATAATGCATGCCATAATGCTATTATTGCAACCCTCCGCAGAGAGTGAGTCAGGTATCAGGCCAGCCCTTGAGAGAGACAAATAACCGATGCAATTACTTCATATTAATGACTTACACTAGAGCAAGTGGATACACCCTCTATGCCCCTAAACATGCTTGAAATCAGATTTGCTATCTTTAAAATGTATTTTGGCTTATTGATTTTTGGTAATCTGATCAATATGTTTTCAAATCACATAAGACATGTGTTCACTCTGACCTCAGTTGATTCTCTGAGATTAAGTTATGTGGCCACGTTTAGGTGAGATATATTAATCATGTATTGGTTTGATATCTTTTCTTGCTAGAGTGTTGGGGTAAATAAATGTGATTAGTTGATTCTTATAAATCCAGACACCGAGAAAGGATGCGACTGGTTCAGCTCTTAAAATCTGCATGGTTAGAGTGTACTATTGGATTGAGATCAGCTAACTGTGGAGACCATTTGAGTAAAGTGAACTCATTGTCATGTTCAAGAAACCAGTCTGAGATGATTTGAGCTCTGTGACATGGTGCATTATCCTTCTGGAAGTAGCCATCAGAAGATGAGTACACTAAAGTCATAAAGGGACAGACATGGTCAGCAACAATACTCAGGTAGGCTGTGGCGTATTGTCACTTGGTGCTAAGGGGCCCAAAGTGTGCCAAGAAAATATCCCCCATACCATTACACCACCAGCAGCAGCCTGAACCATTGAGACAAGGCAGGATGGATCCAGGCTTTCATGTTCTTTGCACCAAATTCTGACCCTACCATCTGAATGTCACCAGAAATCGAGACTCATCAGACCAGACAACATTCTTCTAATCTTCTATTGTCCAGTTTTAATGAGCCAGTGCAAATAGTAGCCTCTGTTTCCTTTTCTTAGCTGACTTGAGCTGCACCCCGTGTGGTCTTCTGCTGCTGTAGCCCATCTGTTTCAGGGATCAACGTGTTCAATTAACAATTCTTAAAATAATTAGTTTTTTCTCTCAGTTTAAAGAAAATTTTATATAATCTTGTGGCAGGGGGGGCGTGGTTTAGCGGAGTCTGCAGCGGGAGAGAGAATCAGGAGACGAGCGGTAAGTGAGTGGTTTGCGCGAAAATTATCATCACCTGTTTCTTGTTCTAGTAATTGGCGTGGAGAGAGTATAAAACGCCAGGAGAGTCGGAAGCAAGCGAGAGAGAGACGGACTGCTGACGCAAACCGGAAACCGAAACCGGAAAGAGCAAACCGAGAGTGTTGTGCCGACGTATCAGAATAAAAGTCATCAGTTGGTGTTTGTGAACTTTAATTTTATTTGTTAAATAAATACGTCAGCAGTCCAGCCGACCCCTTTGTCCTCTTCCTTTCCTCCAAACGAACTTGCTACAAATCTAAAGAACCTTTTTCCATTATAAAGAACCTTTTGTGCATCAGAATGTTAAAGATTCTTTATGGAACCATCAACACCAACAAAGAACCTTTATTTTTAAGACATGAGGGTGAGTAAATAATGACAGCATTTTCATTTATCCATTTTCACTATTCCTCCACAACAATCTCATTAATTTCTCATGACTTGTCGGACTCTCGGGACAGTCAGAAGATCTTTCTATTAATGAGGAACATCTAAACACTGATTCGCAGTGATGGATTCAGATTTATCTTCCCACAGATGTTCGAATCATTCCCAGTGTTTCAGGCTCCTGCACAGATGGGTGTTTCCAGGCCGTGGAAACGACAGGGAACAGCTGGCGACTGAGTCGTTTCCTCTGACCCCAGCGCATTCGAATGGCACCCCCTAAATAAACCTGTCAGATGTGGTTAGATATGGGCACTGTGGGGCAGTGTGCCAACTCCACCCACCTCTCTGGGTCTGCCATCTGTTAAACATGCCACAAGCGAGCCAAAAGACCTCAGAGATGCACAACATCGAGCGGGCTTGGCGAACATTCAGATAAGCTCAATGTATTTGAAGTAGTTGATTTGCAAGTCTGATAAATTAAAACTCAAAGAAGAGGAAATCTAAAACAGTGTCAGAAGCAGGCAATCAAATAAGACCATTTTTCCACACAATCGCAAACAAAAACAAGTCAATCAAGCAGATGAAATGTTTTAGGATGTCTCCAATAGACAGCCGCACCATCCACTGTTCCATAACAACTGACAAATGAGATCAGCGTCAGAAAACATTCATTTCGGCGAGAGCCTTTGCTAGCTATTGAGTTTGTTTAATATAATTTATCGATATGAGAAATGTCAACAATAAAACACTGGCATAAACATATATCATAGATCATCTTTCTGTCTAGACAGGTACTAAAATTACTGTAAAAGCTCAAACAGAGTAAGTGTCTAGCTTATTCAATACAAGTTGTATTACTTCTGCACCCTTAGTTGCGCCAAACTTTAAACTTTAAAACGGCACAGAAATGACTTTTAAGATTCATAATATTAGAGATTTTATTAAAGTCAAGATATTTACAGAGAACAGTTTAGGGTCAGAAAATACTAAAGTAATGCAGAAACCAACTAAAAAGGTTTAAAAGACATTGAAAAAAAGATACATATAAATATATATATTCTTTTCTCTTTTTTGGAATAAAAAAACTATGAAAAAAAAAAACCTTAATTAAAAATAACACTGAAATAGAAACTAAACAAATATTAGATGAAAAACTTACTTATTTTCGGTTAGTTGCCAAGTCAATATTTCTAATTTGTAATTACTAAAACTAAACTGAAATTCAAAAATAAGCTAAATAGAAATGTTAAAAATGTATTTATTTATTTTAAATAAATGAAACAACATATCAAAATAAAAAACTTAAAATATTAAAATAAAAGCTAATTACAAATATCATTAAATGATATAAAGTATTTCTATAATACTAATCTGCCAAAGACTGTGGTTGAATCTCTAAGTGCGTAAATCTGCACTGGTGATGGTAAAGTACACAATTAGGTTTTAATTAATTAACTTTTTGAAAATCAAAAGCAAAATTTGTTGTGAGCAATATTTCTTTAAAAGCATACTTAAATGCCCCCATTGGCTGAATACTATGATTTGAGCTTTGTTATTTCTAAGTCCTTACTATACTATAAATACTCTTTGTCATAGTCCCTAAAAAGAAAGGCCACTACAGCAATGTTTGTTACAGTTACTTACATATTCACCATAGGTATCCTGCACCACTGGAGGGGGAGGTCTGTACCCAGGTGGGGGTGGAGCTCCTCGTGCTCTCTTAGAAGGAACTCCCCTTACTCTGCTGGACGGAACCCTGCTGGGCGGAGCTCCTCTGGGCGCCACCCCCCGCGGGACTGCAGCCTGAGGAGGAGGAACACCCCCTCTACATCTGCAGGACACATTTAAATGACAAATATAATTAACTAAAAATTGTAATTGGAGCAATAATTCTTAATAAAAAAAAGAACAATTAATTTTAGTAGTGTAAAAAAAGTACACTATAATTGAAATGTTTGGACATGAATGGATTTAATAAGTGATGTCACACCTTTTTATCCAAATATATTATTTATGCTTTATGAACATTTACTACAGTTTACTACAGAAATTAATATAATAAATATTTTTTAAAGATGCATTCAATTGAACAAAATATTATTTCATTATTTTACATTGCTTCAATTTGAAATCTTGAAGAAAAGAAAAAAAAAAGCTGAAAAAAATTATGTTGTGTTTTCATAAAAAATAATAATATTAAGCAGCACAACTGTTTTCAACATTGACATTGAGGATGCACCGTTCAACTGACTGAAAGACAGATCTAGTCTTGTTTCTAGCTATCATTTACTTAATAACAATATGTTGGTGATTATATTCCATCCTCCAGTGGAAGATTACTTTGACGGTTTGATTGAATTTCCTCTCCAACTAAGATGAAGATGAGATTGGTTTGAGGAAATGACATTAGCGTCAGTCCACATTGTAAAAAATCTGCCAGTTACACCACATTAAACTCTCAGTGGAGTTTAAAACCCTTTTCTCATTAAACAGCAGAAAAAATAAACAAACAGAAAAGGTGAAATTAAGGAGTTAATTTGTCCTGTTAACACGTTTTCCTGCCGTTTCTCAGTTTTGATGTTTACACTCTAAATGTGATCAGAGTAGAATGGTACGCTGTTGTACCTGTGCGGTCCTGGCGCTGACGTTCCTCTGCCCCGTGTGCTGCTTTTGCCCCTAGCCGCAGGGACTTTGGCATCCTCCGAGCCGCCGTTCAGATAAGTCAGCTCCTGTAGCTGAGCCTGTCTGATCTCATCATTATAGTCCTATATAACACACACACACACACACAGTTAATGAGCTGTAACACACAATAATGGTCCACTTGTTTTTCAAGGGGAAATATGTATGCCCCCTGCAACCCCAAACATGCACCAACATGTGTTTTTCCACAAGAGAAACCAATCTGTATATAAATAGTAACATTTAATCTAGATTTCATTAGCATAACAGATGTGACTGTGAGTTATTACATACATAAAGTCAATACTGCACACAAATGTGAACATATGCGTAGTGTTTGATAGAAGATCCAGAGAATTGAATACATTTGAAAAGCACTTAACTTCTCCAATATAACATATTTGTAACTAAAATAAGATATTTGACAAAGAATTACTTGATTTTATCCACCATACACTAAACATGTTTTACAAGAAAATGTTCTACTTCAAAGATTTGACAAATGATTCAACATGTTATTTCTTTGCAGTTTTATTTTAGTATCATTGAGATACTTATTACTATTTTGAATGAGTTTTTATTTTTATATTTTCTGCTTTTATTTTAATTTTAGCTCATGTTTTAATAAGTAGGTTAGGTACGTTTAGCAAGTTTTGTTGTATTTTTGTCATTTTTAATATATATATGAGAATTGACCCCCAAAATAAATTGTGACCAAAAATAGTTTCTACACCAGTTTATTTATTCAGTGTAAGGTAAGTGTGACTCCTACAAAAAAATTTTTTAAACAAGTGAATGTATATTTTTGGCCTGAGGGTAATAAATGCTGCAATCATAACATGAAAGATGATGAAGTTCAGTTTGTGTTTAGGAGATGTACAAACAGACGTACCGGAATAAGGAATTTTTTGATCTCCTCCAAAGCATGTCCCATTCTCGCATACGCTTCAGCGGGCGGCGCAAACACCTCGATCAGCACATGAAGATCTTCGTTAAGATGATGATACTTTGTCTCTCCGCTCTTTCGCAGTTCTTCTTCCTGTTAATGTAAGAGGTTGAAAAACGAAAGATTTACACATTTGTTAGGTAGAGGAACAAAAAAATATACCTTTTGTCAAATGAATAAATAAAGTATATAAAATTAGACATTTTTAATTAAATAACAAAAAATGTAGAAAATAATTTACAATTAGAAGATGTTGACCCTTTTCCACCTTTGAAACAGGACACTGAGGATGTAAATAAATAAATAAGCTAAATTAATAAACCACACATAATTATGCCATGCATATTAAATTCAATTAAAATGTAAATTCAATATGCAAACACATTCTCACTGGGCAGCGTATTTGTGCTGGGGGTTGTATTCAGCACTGTTAGCTGGCGCGAAGCTAAAAAGCAATTTAACAGGAACCATGAGACTGAAACATGGCAAAGAATTACAGCAGCCCACCCATCAGATACACAGATGATGCTGCTTTATTTTAAAAACAGGGTGAGATTTTCATTCAACATGGCTCTTCATTGGAGAGCAAAGCGTGCTGTTATGCGTGTGCTTGTCTCCTGTGCTTCCTATGATGTCATGTGGTTAACCCGGTCTCTTAAAGACTGTTATGCAAACGAGATGCTAATTCCATCCACAAATATGCTGTTTACTGACTGAAAGAGGTCAGCTTAATGCATATATGCTGAGGTATTGTGTGTGTGTGTGTGTGTGTGTGTGTGTGTGTGTGTGTGTGTGTGTGTGTGTGTGTGTGTGTGTGTGTGTGTTATGCTCTAATCAACTAATTGTCCAAACATCAACTAGTGAGGTTGACATTTACAAGGCTATTTTTATTAGTTTTTTTAAGTTTCATTCTTAAAAATAAATATCGATTTATTTATTTATTTATTTATTTATTTATTTATTTATTTATTTATTTATTTATTTAAATATTATATATTTCAGAGGTGGAGTTGAAGTTGTTTTGATTATTAAATCTTAAATTATTTATATATATATATATATATATATATATATATATATATACATACACACACACACACATATATACAGAATTGCAAGACGTAAAATCTAAATTATTGTTAAGATTTAAATCTCAAAATGATTGAGATTAAAGTTGCAAAAACTTCTATATATATATATATATATATATAATACAAACTAAATACAAACATACAAACATAAAATACAATTTTGAATTATGAAACAAAAAGTTATTTTTTTTCACAAACAAGCTTCCATGCCTCCATGTTTGCAAGAGCATTTTCCACATTTACTGAAGAACACATATTTACTGTAAGTTTTCTAAACTGCTTCCAAAAAACAAGCTCTTGTGGGGTTTGAGGTGTGTATGTTTACTATCAACATCGTTTGGAAAATTCTGTGAAATTCGTTTCTGTGAATTCTAGAACATCAATGAGAATTAAGAGCTTTACGTAAATCTCTCCTCTCCGCTGTGGGAATCTCCAAATGGCTTAAAACCTTTCAGGTGAGCATTCCAGGTCCAAACCCTCCAATTTGCGGTGCACAATTTTCCCTCAACTGCTTTTCTCTACAGAGAGCTTGTTCACCAAAATCTGACAGTACCAGAGGAGTACAGAAGTCAATAACAACATGCCCAATTAGTAGACAAATCCTTTCAGAACACCCTGAGCTCTGGAACAACTGACTGAAGGCAGAAGAGTCCTCGTGTGAAGGGTAAAGGTAATTGTGGTACGATTATACATGCACACAGTCAAAATCACCTGCGGCCGAGCTGTTCAGAAATGGTCAGAAACCAGAGCTACATGCACACAATCTGAGAGAAAAAAAAATTTCAGTAACTTAAGGGATAGATATGGATTTTCCAGACTCTTTTAAGATAAACTTAACATGAAGTTAGCCAATTATAGATAATTATACTGTGGGGCTGTTCTGAACATCTGAATCTGCCTGGTTGAGGAGCATTCTAAGGTGTGCAATTATTTTAATGGAAAAGCACAGATAAAGTAGTACCAGGCAGGTCTTGACCACATTACATATCCATATCACTTCACCAAATGATTTCAGTTATTTCAGGTCCTGACACCTTACGACAGCAAAAGAACCAAAACCAACAACAACACTGACCTAGCAAATAAATAATAAACAATACAATGAAAATGACCGATTATTTTCATGTTTTGCCACAAAATTACACATCTGAACAATTTCTAGATGTGTGCGAACCATAGCATAAGCTGACTAATTGACTCCTTACTTAACTATTCCTTTTAAAGGTACAGTAACAAAAACAAACTGTTTAAAGAGTAAGGTGAGTTTTGTTTTTTTAAGATTTCTATTTTCTATTTCTAAACTTTGTATTTATCAATGAATCCTGAACAAAATGCATCATATTTTCCACAAAAATATTAAGCAGCACAACTGTTTTTAACATTAATAATAAATAGAAATGTTTCAAATCAGCATATTATAATGATTTTTGAAGGATCACATGAAGACTGGATTAATGATGCTGAAAATTTTGTTTTGCTTTATCATTGATCAAATAAATGTAGCCTTGTTGAAGAAAATAGACTTTTTTTGGAAACATGTAAAAAATGTTGATGATGTCACTGTCTGCAGACAGTTTCTGGTACTGAAAGCAAATAGTAACAAAACATTAAATTTAATTTAGATTCCAAATACAGTTTACACCCTAAAGTGTATCTATTTTACAACTGTACCAGACCTGAACTGAAACCCAAAACCCAAAATCTTCGGAACGCAATTTAAGATATTTTGGATGAAAACCGGGAGGCTTGTGACTGTCTCATAGACTGCCAAGTAAATTACATTGTCAAGGTCCAGAAAAGTATGAAAGATATCATCAGAATACTCCATCTGCTATAAGTGGTTCAACCGTACGTTATGAAGCGACGAGAATACTTTTAGTACGTGAAGAAAACAAAAATAACGACTTTATTCAACAATTCGTCTCCTATGAATCTCTCCACATCCCCGTAGCGCCATTTTGTAGAATTTTGAAGAAAAGTATTCTCGTCGCAAAATTTTCAATTTGGTGTGGACTATCCCTTTAAGTGGAGTTCAGAGAAAAAAAAAACTATGGGGGCATTTACACTACACTGTTTTCAGCTAAAAACTGTCTATTCGTTGGCTAATCATTTACATGACAATGGCGCTCTGGGGGCCTGAAAACGCAAACTTTTGAAAAGTTTCAAAGTGCAAGTTTTTGAAAGCAATACTGTCATCTCCATGTAAACTGTAAAAACACTAATTTGTGAAAACAGTGAAGTCATGCACATGTGTATTACATGTTCAGTTTATAGGTATGTGCATGACGTCGCCAACTACTGGCATGGCATAAATAATGCAGCATGTGAATGGGGATCATTTTGACATTGTTTTCTGTACATTAAACCTTTCAAAAATGAAAAAGAAAACATCAGTTCTTAGTACAACTGTTGTTGTGTAAGCATACCCTCATTGCATGAAAAAGATCCTATTTAACTAGAAGAATGTCTCTGAATTACCTCAACAGACAAAGTCAATTCAGTTAGACGCTGGAGAAAGTAATCTGCTGTTTGCCGGTAACCCCAAAAACCTTTCAGACTCTATCTCTTTGTCCCTTTGTCTCCTTATTTCTCTTTCTTCCTCTCTGACAGGATGCTGAGGTTAGCTTTTCTTTATGACATCGTATCTCTCTTTTCAGGTGAGTGGGGGGGGGTAGTGGCCCATCAGCAGCCATCAATCGATTCAATCAGTGGCGCAGCACACAGAAATGCAACATGCGCGCTCAAGATCGTTCAACACTTCTCACCCATGACAGCAGAGACAATAAGACTATTTGGTAAAAAACGGGGAAAAATGCCAGTCCCTGCCTTCTATACTCTGATTAACGGCCAGGAGAATAAAACACTGATAATAAGGAAAGAAAGAATACCTTTTCTTTGTCTCTCATGGATCCCTTTCCGAGGATGGACATCTTGGTCAGTGTGTCCTCTTGTAGTCTCTTTAATGAGTTCCCTCGAGGGCCCAGGAGTTTACCCACAAAATTAAACTAATAAAGAGAAAAAGAAAAAAGAGTTTTACTTACACTTCATAGTTCTGTCTTCTATTTTCCATCCCCTAATACTTAAGTTATGCAAAATTACATGGAAAGTATTTCTTCTGTAAAAGCAGTTAAACATTTATCAAAGCCACATACTGGTATATTAAATACAGTGCTTTTCTTGCCCACATCAACCAATTAAGCAGCACTGCTTTCATTTCCATTACCCATGATCCTCTTTTTTTCTGGTCATGCATGCTTTAATGATCAAATATTTCACTAAGACACTGTACTTGCTTTTTCGTTCAAACAATGAATTAGTAATTTGAACTTTAAATGAGAAAGAGACATCACATACATTTTTATATAATGGATGGCACTTTATTGAATTTAATTTTATAGTCAGCTAATTATAAATAGTTAAACTGCACACACTCACACACACACACACACACACACACACACACACACACACACACACACACACACACACACACATATATATATATATACATTTTTATTGTCAATATAGTTTTATTTATTTTAAAAAATGTATTTGTTTTGTTAAATATTAAATTACTCTTACTTTATTCACATTTTCAAATGAATTGCATGATATAGAGGTGAATTATTCACAATTTATTGCATTTATCAATATTTACATAGAAAAGACATTCAAAGACATTGACAAATGGCAAAAAGTAGCTTTAATAGCCAATATATTGTTTTATTTCCATATGACTGAATATAAGCCCATCACTATGGTCCAAAACAAATGAAACATATTAAAAATGTATGACATTTTTATATATAATTAATAGTGTTAAATTTATGTGCTACATTTCCAGCCCTAGCCTCCGAGGGGCCAAAACCACAATGTTCATCTTGACAGAACTGAAAGACACTTTACTGAATCACAAGAGACTCGAGATCTAAAACACACACTGTTTTATGTCACATTCAGATGGATACAGGTGGCAAGGATCAAAGAAACACATGAGAGAAGAAGGAGAAGGAAGGGAAGAAGAATCGTCCCAGGGAGACCAAAGAATGACAAAAGAAAGAGGAAGTGTATAGGCTGAGGAGGTGAGATGCTTTCTCTGCTGTTCTTGTTAAAACTCTTCACCTGCGCCTGCTGTCCAGGCTTCTTAGCAATCTCACCGCTGAACCCGGAGTGGAAGATCAAACCCTGCCACCCATGAAGATCTTTGAGAAAGCCACAGACACAATCGCAGCGCTCAGGTGACACGTTCTCAAACTTTCCCGGCTTCTTTTTATTCAAAACAGTAAGGCTTGACTAAATCTGACAGCAAAACCCAGAATTAGCAGAAAGAGCTAAGCAGGTACATCTCAAACATACTAAAATCCTGTTTTACATCATTTACTCCCCCTCATGTCATTCCAAACCTATATGACTTTCCTTTTTTCCTGTTCATCTGAACATATTTTGAAGAACTTTGGTAACCAAACAGTTTAGAGTCCCATTGACTTCACTAGTATATTTTGTCCATACTATGAAAGTCATTGGGGCCCAAAACAGTATCCCTTTAGAGTTTCAGAAGAGATCTCAGCTGTCTTTTAAAGATATCTTAAGTGGTGTATTTTTCTCATTAGAAACAACTAAGAAAGAACTTCGTTAACTTAGTTATCAATATAATCTCATTGATCTCCAGATGAAACATCTGAGAAATGTCTCATTTGTGTTTTTTCTTTCCGATGGGAACAAGCTATGATTTGAAAATGCAATAATCCTGATACTTTGGGGCATATTCATCTCACATACATTCAGTTGTTCAAACACCTGAATCTCTGTTGCTGGCAAGATCATTTATATATGCCATATATCCATATACTTCGTAAGAAGCTCTTATATTATAATTATATATTATATATAGTACTGTGCAAAAGTCTTAAGCCACTCGTATTTTTACCAACAACATTTTTTTTTAATTCAGTTATTTCTATGATTTGCTGTAGTGTGTCAGTAGGAAATATCAGGTTACATTTCCAAACGAAATGAAATTTATTTCAATAATCCAGTGAGATTTTTGTTTGCAAAAGGATTCTGGCAGCAGCCAGTGCTCCACAGAGATCTGATCTCACCATCATCCAGTCTGTCTGGAATAACATGAAAAAACAGAACAAACAGAGACAGACTCAATCCAGGCGAACTGTGGCAATGTCTCCAAAAAGCTTTTGTGTAAAAGGCACTTGTGTAAAAATGCCGTAAGGTGAGAATGCCATCAAAAATAGATTTTATTAATTAACTTCTATTAACTAAATTAAATCAACATTTGGTGTGACCACACTATGCGTTAAAAAAAGCATTAAAAAGCACTTGCACATTGTTTTTCAGGTAGCTTTGCAGGTAGGTTTCTTGAAGTTTCTTGGAGACATTGCCACAGTTCTTCAGGTTTTCATCTGCCTCAGTTTGCTCTGTTTCTTCATGTTATTCCAGACAGACTGGATGATGGTGAGATCAGATGTTTGTCAATCCACACACTGGAATTTAAGAGCGCAATATGTTCTGCTGCTGATGGCTATTTGTGGAGTTGCTTTCATTAGATGCCTGTTATTTACAGAGGCTTTTGTTTGGCTGTTCTTTAATGGTGTAGTCTGATGATATTAAGGTTTGTAAATGACAGCGTGGGACTTAATCTGGACATTAAACACAACACCAAGCTGTGTGAGGATTTACGGGACGCTCTAAAGCTCTTAAACACACCCCAACACATACACAAACACACACACACACACATTAGAACACACAATGGCCTCTTTTCACTATGCACAAATATAGAAATGCTAAAATCTCCATGCCATGTGTGTCTGCCATGGAGAACATTTGATGAAAATACAATAAATGCACGAACTGTCAATTTAACAAAGGTTTGACATGAAGAAATGGAAAAAAAATGCTTATTTCAGAACTGTTTTCAACTTCAACAATAAAGTAAAAAATGTGTGCTACATTTTTGCATGAGTGAGTGTGAATCATGTGTGTGTGTGTGTTTGTGTGTGTGTTTATATCCCTTAGGTCTCTTAGAAGGGTAGCACACCGCTCTTCTCATCAGCACATGATGTGAGGTGTGGGATACAAATTTTAATAATTACAATTTAAAAAGCCCAAAGTATAAGCAATAGTAAAAATGAATCTTGTCTTGGCAAGTTTTATTAGTTTTCAAAAGGATCTACCCAGCTACTTGAAAACATTACCATCTCATTACAAAAATCGGGGAAGATAACCGTTATCTGACATAAACGCACAAAATGTGTGCGGCTGTAGGAAAATACATGTAGGCTTATAAAAAAGGCATGGGCAAAATAGGGCTAATAGCTCACAGGCAAAAATTTTCATTGTGAATTCATTTTAATTGCAGATTAAATCAGGTAATGAGGACAATTCACAGATCGTTTGGCTGATTGTGTCCTGACGCTGATGCTCAAACTCACACGAATTCTTTAAAAAGATCTCAGAGACCTCAGTGCCACTTATTACACTCAGTTTACTTTTCATGGAAATATCTATCTCGCTAATAAAGCTCAGTTTGTTTGGAAAGTACAATAAAGCATCTGAGAAGAAAGCCTCATTCTCTGTTTGAGATGAAAAAGTCGGCACATGGAGGTTTTTTCACTTTGGGTCTCACTAAACAGCTTTTACAATGAGACTGACCTCACAGGCAACTGTCAGAGACAGGCACAATGACTGCAGAGACTGCACACACACTGGGTGAGAAAGACATGCAAAGGCTAAAAAGGTTTTGCTAACAACTGAAGGAATAAAGAACCTAAAAATGAAAATTCTGTCATTATTTTCTCACCATTTGTCATACTGAACCCATATGCTGTTATTATCTCCACAGAAAAAGAAAGGATTTCTGAAGAAACCTTACGTGGGTCTACAAAGACAGTTCATAGCACCATTGAAAAAGTGTATTAAAAAAAACATATGAATGTACTGTTTTGCACTGTTCTGAGTTGTGTGACAAATAAACAACATTTAGTTTGTTTTTCACTGAAAACCATTCCTCTTTTGCAGCTCACAAAGCTGGCATGTCATGTTGTGAATTTGAACTGGACTCAAATGAGGGGCTTTGGAGGGGAAAATTGTCAGTAAACACAACTGTCTATGAACAACTTGGAATATATACTTATTCCATTTAGAAGTTTGGAATCAGTAAGTTATTTGTTTGTTTTTGTTTGAAAAAAAAAGTAATACTTTTATTCCATAAGAGCACATTAAACTGATTAAAAGTGACATTAAAGACTAAAGACACTTATAATGTTTCAAAAGATTTCTATTTCAAATAAATGCTGTTCTTTTGAACTTTTGATTCATTAGAATCCAGAAAAATAACTCACAGTTTCCAATATCGATAATCGAAATGTAATAATATTTCACAATATTACTGTTTTTACTGTATTTTTGATCAAATAAATGCAGCTTTTTTCAATAAAATTACTTTTTTTGATTAAAAAAGTACAAAAACTATAATAGAACGTAAATTATACTATGACACTATCAAAACATTGGCATTATCAAAGCATTTGTTTAACCATCCTGACCAAACCTATATTATAGCTCAACCAGTTGTGTGAGTTTGGGTCGGCACTCTCTGTTTGATTGACCAATGGCAGACAGCTGGGAAAGACTATAGTGCCAAAACAAATTACACGCTTCACCTTTAATAAGCACTTATGACGCATATTCATTACTCTCTAATACAAAATTGTTCTTTAATCTCAATGACCAGTGACCACATCCTCAACAGATGAAATTAGCTAAGGAAGTTTCCCTGACTAGTAAACATGTGTCCCATAAATGAGGCTAGAGGTGACGTCTGGGATTAAAACTGTTCCTATCAGATTCATCACACTCACCCTTCAAGCTCTTGCTCTCTTTCTCTACATCCACCTGTCAGACTGGATAAATTGAATTTGTCTTCCCCCAGTAGCTCTCTGAAGCTCTAAACAGCGCATTAGTGTCTACAGACATCAGAGCTGTCAAAGGCAATCTGTTTATTGTGACGCGGGGCGACGTGAATAGCCGCGCCGTATGACATTACACTGGCGCTCTCGCTCCGCTGCTGTTAATTGCTTTATTTGAAGTGGCCGATCATTACTGCTCTAATGCTGAGGGCTCATGTACCCTGACATTCATTTTAGCTCTGAGATGAAGTTTCATTTAAAAGACCTGACGTCCTGATCTTTTTTTATTTTTTTTACAGTCATCCTATGGCTTTGACAAACTTGAAGTCAACAGTAACCGCCCAACACTGAATGGCGGGAGACGCAGGGTAGAACTTGTGTTCATATGAATAGAAATTCACATACTGTGGTATTTCTATAGTACTTCAAGTTACTGAATGATTCCACTTACAAAACTTATGGTACTACCATGGCATTTTGGACATGTACCATGGTAATTCCAGAGGTAATTTCAGTACTATGGTAAATATAAATATATTACATCATTAACATATGGTACCATGGTAATTTTAATTTAACAGTAATTTTTTGTAAGGGTAATTTTATTCAAAAAAAAAATGCTTTGGTTTTTTTGTTGTTTTTTTGGACAGTACCATAGTATTTTGGACATATACTATGGTAGCACCATATAAAAACCATGGTAAACTAATTCAAATATATATTTTAAAGTACCACAATATTACCATCCAATGCCATAGTGTTATGTTACTGCCAAAGAACTTAAAGATGATCGCTCTAATTCTGCAAACCGCTTCTGTGCCCATGATGGACAGTGGAAAGAGTTTGCTGGAGTTTGGCAGGCAATCTACAATATTCTGCAGTTTAAGCAATCTGCTGATCATCCAGTTAAAGCCAGAGACTCCGGAACAGAAAACAATTCGATTCACAACACTGCAGTGTGCAAACGCATCCTCCAACTTGATCATTCGACTCACTGCACTGTGACAAATTTCATACTGAATAGATAATAATCTCATAATAAGGTCCAGCTATAATGGAGTCACAGAGCCAACATGCTCCATGATCCACAAACATCTCCGGGCCACTGGGGGCTCCTGTGGGTGCTGGCGTCAGGAGAAAAGCTGGAACTGTGTTTAATAACAAGAGCTGACATTTGGGTTTAAGTAATATTTAGACAGTGTAGAGGTCTGGATGGGGACTCAGCTGAAGCACAATGCTGCAGTTAACAAAACCTGTGACCTGACACAACCAGTGAGATCCATACCATACTATACCACACTAATTGACTTAAGGTTAGTGATTTAAATAAGACTTGAAGTAAAATTTACACTTGAAGGTGGGCTATTTTTCAGTAGCAATTCCCTAGCAATCACACAACAAAACCCTGGTAACCATCAAGAATTCCCTAATATTATGTCCCTAATGTTATGTAGCTTTGCACATCTTAGAACATGTTAGAAGACACTCTTACAAAACTCATATTTTCTTATTAAGTACTGTAATAATTATTATAATAATACATTTTTTTGGTCTCAGATTAGGTATCAGCCTTCTAGTATTACTAAAAAAATTAATGTAGCGAGTGTGTGTATATATATGTGTGTGAGAGATGCTTTACCCTTCACCGCACACTCCCTCTGGGATCTAAGAGCCCATTTACAAGCCTTCTTCAAAAAATGGCTCACAAACACATTATCACTCTCTTAACACATGCATATGGCCGAATACATATTTACATCATATATATAGGTGCACAAAAGTGTGCAGAAGTGCACAAGTGTATAATGCTGCCGATGGTCTATCTGTCCTTATGTTAGGATCATGAATCTGTCCGGGGTCCTTTTGTCATGAAGAAGCTAATTCACTTCTTGTAGTTGGTTGTATATTCTACCACTGTATACACTACCATTGAAAATATTTTTTGTGTGTGTTTTTTTTTTAAACAAGCCTCTTATGTTCACCAAGGCTGCATTTATTGATAAAAAAATACATTAAAAAATTATAAAATTAAAAATGTTCTATTTGAATGTTATATATATATATATAAACACTTTATATATACACACTTTTATTTAGCAAGGATGTATTAATTTGATCCAAACTGACAATAAAGACATTTATATTGTTACAAAAGATTTCCAATTAAAATAAATGCTGTTCTTTTAAACTTTCTATTTCTCAAAGAATAAAAAAAAAAAAACATATTACGGTTTCTAAAAAATATTAAGCAGCACAAACTGTTAATATATGAGTACCAATTATAATTAATATGAAATCAGCATACTACAATGATTTCTGAAGGATCATGACACTGAAGACTGGAGTAATGTTGCTGGAAATTCAGTTTTACATCACAGGGATAAACTACATTTTAAAACATATTCAAATAAAAAACTGTATTTTTATTTGTAATAATATTTCAAATATTACTGTTTTTACTGTATTTTTATTCAAAAAATAATAATAATTAAAAAAAATCATAATTATTACAAACTAAGATACATACTGGGTATTATTTTATATATTACTTATACAGAAAATATCAGTAGCTCACTAGTATAATAATAAAAGTGAATGGAAATGGTGACTATGTTAGACCAAAAAAAAAAAACCATGAGCTATAAACATGTCCTGTTCATTTACTCATCCCCTTCGTTACTGAAACACCTCCATAAACAATCAAATTAACACACTGTTCTAATTCAAAAATGTTTTTTTCCTGAATAGAGTCAGACATCTACACCTGCTGCTGAAACTTCTCTGTTTCTCTCGTTTTCTGCTGTTTGTCGCTCTTGCACTCTCCCAGCATGGAACGGTGTGAATTAAAAACCACAGAGAAGCCCATTAAATTATGTTGGAAGAACTACAAAAGCACAAACTAAATGAGGTAGATTAAGAATTGTTCTTTGCAGGAATAACAGCAGGAATATATGCATATGTCACATGAACACACACACATGCTCAGTGTATGATAATTTGATAGTCTGCCATCAAGGTCACGCTCACCTCTACATCTGGCAAAAGGGGAAAAATCATCAAATAACACACATAACAGCAACAGTATGGAAATATGGAAATTAGGACCGTTTGCTGAAATCGCCTGTGCATGCTTCAATCTCAAACTCATGTTCATATTAACATGTAGCTGCACTGTGAAGTGCGTTTCATCCTTGAATGACTGTGGTCTGTATTTATTGTGAAGTGCTTGTGTGTGGAGTCATGTGAAAGCATGATAAACAAATGAAAGGCACAAAGGTTATCAGCTGTGAAAAAATTTGATGAACATTAAGAATTTCTGTCACTGAGTCTAAAAACAACATTGAATTATTCTACACTATAACACTGCATTTAGAAAATTATTTAGATTTTTTGACAAATTGCCAATGGTTATTTGAAAAAATATTATGTTCAATCAATGATTTCATCAGCAGTGCAAAATATTCAAAATGTCATTCAAAAATGAAAATTTACTGAAAACCCTAGTCGTCAAGTCATAGATGAGTTTGTTTCTTCATCAGAACACATTTGGATAAATTTAGAATGACATCATCACTTGCTCACTAATGGCTCCTCTACAGTCAATGGGTGCCATCAGAATGAGAGTCCAAACAGCTGCTAAAAACATCTCAATAATCCACACCACTGCAGTCCATCAATTAACATTTTGTGAAATGAAAAGTTGTGTTTAACTGTAAACCGTTGATTTTTCCCAAAATACCAGTCCACAATCGATAATAACGCTTCCTCAAGTGAAAAAGTCCATCCTCCGTCATCTTCATATCAAAAACTATGCTTGATCTATGCATATTTCTCTCCTTTTTCAGATTAGACATTTTTTTCACTGGAGAAAGAAATATTATGTCTAGAGGACTCATATTTTAAATGGAAGCAGTGGTTTAATCATGGATTTCTTTCTTACACAAGACATTCATTGATTTAATGTAGTGGAGTTTTATCAGCTGTTTGTACTCTCATTCTGACGGCACCCATTCACTGCAGAGGAACTACTGGTGAGCAAGTGATGTAATTCTACATTTCTCATAATCTGATCTGTTCTAGTTGGGTGTAACTACTATATCATACATTGGACACTGAAAAAAAGCTTTGCTGTACTTACTTTGGGAAACTGTTTTACAGGGATCAAAACCTTCTGTCCCAGTTTCATGTTCTTGTTGATGACTACATCAATGAACTTCTCATCCTCTTTGTCTTCGTCTTTCTGGACCTTTTCGATTTCTGTTAAGAGAGACAGAGACAGGGAGAGTTAGAAAAATCATTAACTAGTTAGAATAAAGGTTTATCCGTGTGAATATCAGGTTCTGATAAGCTCAGATAACAGTCCCACTATTTGCCCGATTTTATCTGTACCAAGTGTATTTTGACTGATCAGTGGACTGTGAAATAGCTTCCATTGGCCATGCTTTAATTTAACTGGATGTGCTTATAATAATATCTGATAGACATTTCTCTGTGATTGGTGGATATTTTTGATTGTGAGGCAAGCGTTGATAGACATTAAAATGTGTAAATGAGCTCTTTGAACGCATAAGCCTTTGTTGTTGTGGGACACAGTGGGGTGCTGGGATATTAGTCACATTAATGAGTTCTTGTATGAGTGTGGGTACTCATGATACATTGCATTATAGTGAAAATGTGGGTTTGCAACTCGATGTACTTAGTGGAAAACTGTATTGCAACGGTAATATCAGAGGCGATGGCAAGACAGGAATTTCCAAATGTTCATCAAATGTTAAACATCCACATGATCTGGATAGTTCAATGATTAAATTGCTCAATCAAATGCAAGATTAATTTTATCCTCACAAATTTAACCAGACAACTGTTGAAGGGATTTTGACAATTTCATATAGAATTGAATTTTAATGTCTCTACAACAGACCAACTTTACAGATCAGGACATACTGATTTGAGTTTATCATTTATCAAAAAAGTAAAGGACATCAAAAGACATCAAGCAGGTCTACTTAGGCTGATGTGGTACATCTGCAATACTACATAATTCCCATCCCATTGCAAAAAAAAATAAAAATAAAAATTATTTTATAGCTAAAACTTGACTTCTCAATATTAATGAGTTCATGCAACAAGGTCTAATTTATAATCATGAGATAAATATGCAATAGAGTGCCCATCTACTGTTTAAGCAGCCTTAGTTCCAGAAGTATTTTTCTATACCTTTATGCATTTTCGAAAAGTTAAAAGTCATGAACTAAACTAACCAGCTGTGAAGTAAATCATAATATTACAAACTTTGATTCAAAACAAGAAAATGATGTTAATGAGGGAACTGCAATCCCATGAATCATTGTGGAGGATAGCAAAATTAAAAATTATGGAGAAATATACAAATGTTCATTTAAAGATGCTGATTATGTATACAGAAACAATGAATTTTGTTTACTGCAATATATGCATTCGAAGTGCTTCATGGGAGTTGGTGGGTGTGATTTGCTTGTTGTGAGTCTCTGATTGATGGCGATTTCCCTGCAGAATCATGGGAAATGAAGTTTTTTCCACCAGAAATTCTTCTGATACACATGAATATTAAAAAAATGTGATGAAATAGTGCAGCTGGTGGCTTCAGCATATACCATCAATTAACGACAGTATAGCTCACAGCAGTTCTGCCTTTAGATTTACTGTGCAAAATAAAAAAAAATTTAAAAAAAAGTGTTCCTGTAGCTCAAGTGGTAGAGCATTGCGTTAGAAGGCAAGCAAGCGCCAATAAGGTTGGGGGTTCGATTCCCTGGGAACACATGATAGGTAAAAATTGTTAGCCTGAATGCACTGTAAGTCGCTTTGGATAAAAGCGTCTGCTAAATGCATAAATTTAATTTATTTATTTATTAAAATAAAATTTGAATTTTTACTTGCCTCCAAAAAGGAGCTCCACAATTGTTGAGGTTTCAGCAGTTCACAACTTATTAAGGAGCATTCCAGAAACTTATCCAGTAAAGCCTGGCCATTAAATCTTAATGATAATTAGAGCCCTTCAAAACTGTTTAAATATGCAAAGCACTTTGAATGTTCTTTTCCACAATCTGTCATCTTGTGACGCTTATTACACTTCAATATTCAACTCTCTTTTCCATTATTTGTGCTTTGGTGAGGACAGTTTATGCAAAATTAAGACTTCCTACATTCCCTCGACTAATCAGGAAAGCACTTCCACTCAAAGAGTGAGTTATCCAGAGTATATATAACATACAACAGTCAGAACTGTTCATCCCCGAAGCAAACCACAGCGGCATTTCATTTCTTAATCCACGTTTTGAATGAACTGGGTGATCCAATTGGATCGTTGAACCATTGGCCATAGTCACAATAGATTTGAAGTGGCGCTACACAGACCGATCGGTGTATGACATCAAAGTACCACGAGAGCGATTCAAAAGCACAAGGAGTCGCCTGCTCTCCAAAGCTCTTGCGGTTCTTTGATGTCAAACAAAGGTGGGTCTGATGCTGATGACCCACTTCAAGTCGAACAAGCCTAATGATTCAATGAACCATTCATAAAGAACGCTTTACTTCACTACTAAACGAATCAAACGAATGAATAAATGACTCGATGACTTAATCATTAAGATATTTACCACGACCTAGTGGCAATTTTAGTTTATTATTTAGAGTATCATTTTATTAAAGAAATAAATCAATATATTCATAGTAATAATAATAAAATTAAGAAAATAAATTATTAAAGTTATAGTTCACCCAACCATCATTTACTCACATGGTCCAAAAGAGTATATGTAATAAATTTGATCAAACAAAATGATTCTTGCTGAACCTACTTTTTGTAATCTCCGTTTGATGCTTTGCACAACAATGACTTTAAATTATCTTTTCAGAGTAATTTCTCCAAATTTGATGTGCGATTAATTAGGTTCATTAATCACCACATCATGTGATTAATTAGATTAAAAATTGTAATCGCTTACCAGCCCTAATATATCGTGTGTGTGTATATATATATATATATATATATATATATATATATATTCCAGACCTTCAGTAGTCAGCGCCTCAGTGCTGAATATTGTCTCCCTCACATCTCTATGTTCCGTCTGTTTAACACGCAGTAAAGATTTCAACTTAACGCAGACTGTCAGGGTGGGCCTTTATGCAAAAATGGAAAGGATGCACACAGTTATCTGTAAAAGATTACGCTAATGCATCAGCTTGAAGCTTAAAACAAAGATTTATCTTATTTATTTATTGGATCACGTACTTTTCTTGCAGGAGGTCATTCTGTTTCCTCCAATATTTGTAGATGCATTTTGTCCATAGAAATGCATTATTCAGTGCTGTAATTTTATGCAACCGGCTGCAGTTGTATGTGCACTGGCAGACCCGACTAATCGATAATGAGAAATCATTTTAATTATCGATAATAATCGATTTTATAAATTAGTTGTTGCTGTCCTAGTCGTGACATCTGACAAGTATGGTAACCCATTTAACCCATCCAAGTGCACACACACAGCAGTTATTAGAAAATACACACACACACACCTTGAACACACACCCAGACAGCTTTTTTTTCCAGCATCCAGGGACCAATTGGGGGTTCAGTGACTTGCTTCACTCCCCCCACCTACAACTCCTGCTGGCACTGAGACTCAAACCCGCAAACTTTGGGATTACAAGTCCAACTCTCTAACCATTAGGCCACAGCTGCCCTAATCTTGCACAGCCAGACCTTCAGACTGAAGATCTGGAATTCATGGCAGCTTTCATTAGCAAAGGCCGCCTATGAGGCCAGTTGACCGACATGTTAAAAAAACAACCAAACATAGTTTGTTTAATTCATCATCACATTTTGAGGCGTGGAAATGTCGCCAATGTATTTTTAACTGTTTTAAGTTCATTTTAAATAAGTCCATATATTTAAATATTTCCATTTTTAAATCATTTGCTTTTTTATTTTTATTTTATTGCATAAAAATGTCTCGGGTTACACATGTAACCACCGTTTCTTCAAAAGAGGGAACAAGATTCTGTCTCATCTAGCAGACACTATGGAGACTGGTGTCTGAAGTACATGTTAAACAACTCCAATCCCACTGGCGCACGTAGCCCTTAATGTCACAGGCAGGCAGCCAGATGTTTAAGAGGGCACCTGCCAAAAACCTCACCAACTTGGTTGTCTGAAGGAGATGCGAAAACAGGCGAGCCCTAGGTGAGGGGACACATGATCTCATTCCCTCTCGGGGGAACCATGGTTACATGTGTAACCCAGGACATTCCCCTTCTAGGGATCTCACTCGGTGTCCTCTAGCAGACCCTATGGTGAATAGAATGCCCACTCAGCCATTTCACACCGCATACCTGTTCACCTGGTTAGAGAGCACCAAGAAAAGTGACAGACATTCATCAAACCTTTCCTCGGAAAGGAGGCAAGCTACTGACACCAGGGGCCAATAACATAACTCAGAAAAATGGGGAACCCAGCCAATAGAAGGGACATCTCATTAGCCAAGCTAAGAACAAAGCTATCCTCAGAAGTCTGTTACAATGAGTCAAAGCAGCATGGCTAAGGGGGACCGCTCACTTAAAAACCCAGTAGAAAGGGGGCAGCCCAGCCCTACTACCTAACTAAACTTAAGGGATAAAGGAAGTAGACCATTTATTAATCAACCCAAGTGGAAACAGCAGAAGAGGCTCAGGGGGCTGTATACTTCAAAAACCTTGATAAGGGGGCAGCCTTGCAACAGAGCACCTGGAAAAAACCTACATCACAAGGGAGAGATCGAACCTTCAGTCAATGGTTCTCCAACAAGAGAAACACATAAGAACAATATTAGTCCAGCCTCAGGGCCCAATGTAAACAGTGTCTCTTTACACTTGCCTGCCTCTGTGCCCATGTCCTAGAGACAGGAGGGGCACGAGTGGCCACGCTACTCTTCTGATCCTGCCTTAGATCCTCAGATCGAGACGGACCAGCACCCTCAGAGGTTTTAGAAGAAGACTTGGGATGGCGGGGAATGAACTTCCTGTAAAGCAGCGGACCACACCAAGTAAGCTTGATAAGCTTGTAACGTTCGTGAGCATTCCTCTCCATAGAGGGCATCTTTGCAAATCCACACTCAGCCACACCCTCAACAACAGCATAATCCTCATGCTGAAAAAGATGCAGCTGAACTTTATATGGCTTGTCACACAATCTCACTAACTCCGTGTGGAGGTCAGGAAGAAAGGGGAGACTCCTGGGGGAAGAGAATTCATGACCGGCCAGAAAGTGATCATCTAATCTGCCACTGGCTGCCTTCTGCCCTTTGCATGACCAGACTAAATTATGCCTCTTAGTAGCGTGCATCATTAAGTCCAATATTCCCCGTATGTGGAACCGGGGCTAGGTTGAGGAGATTCAATGTTCACAATCTCATTTCCAATTTCAGCAGATGAGCCCAATGAAGCGCTATCCATGGGATCAGATGGCCCAAGAGAAAGAGTATCTGGATCCTGCCGAGCATCTCCAGAGCTGGACATGCTCATGCAAATTCTGATTACAATACTTTGAGAGTAAACAGAATGAAAGGAACTCCTGAAAAGGAAAGCACTTCCAGTCAGATTCCTTACATACCTCTTGTCTCAGTAGCCCAGTGAATGCAATACCATGAGCGCATCCCGCTGTCTTGTGAGTCAAATGCACATCCACGCTTATCCACACCCCTTCCTAAACCTCTCTGCAGCGAACCCCACAATTTCAGACTATGCTGTGCTTCAGCAGCAGTGGGACCTGAGACACAGATGCTTGTCACTTATGCCTCGAGAAGAGGGACAAATGTGAACAGAGCTTTCTCATTGGAAACTTGTCACACTGAGTGCATTCAGAGCCCCCGAGCACCAAACGCATAATGCAAAGATTGTGTGTGTCCTCAGGTGTCACTTCTCCATAACGCCTTCACATGCACTGTCAAATAAACGGGTCCTGAAGACAACAGAAGTAGGTGACGTGTTTGGCAGGCACCCTCTTATGCTTCCGGGCATCTGTCTGTGACGCCATTGGCTACGTGAGCCAATGGACTGGAGTTGTTTCACACATGCTTCAGACACCAGTCCTGCTGGTGGCAGTCCCCATAGTATCCACTGGAGCAGGGGTTTTCAAACCTGTCCTGGAGAACCCCCAGCCTTGCACATTCTGTATGTCTCCCTTATCAGACACACCCAATTCAGGTCTTGCAGTCTCTACTAATGAGCTGATGAGTTCAATCAGGTGTGTTAGATGAGGGACACATACAAAATGTGCAGGGCTGGGGGTCCTCCAGGACAGGTTTGAAAAACCCTGTGCTAGAGGACACAGCACGAGTTCCCTAGAAGGGGAAACAATAATGCAAAAAACAAATGCATTTAAGAAAACAGCAACAAAAGCATTTTCAGAGGTCTAGAGCAGCGGTTCTCAATTGCAGTCCTCGCGCCCCACTGCTCTGCACATTTTGAACGTTTCTCTTAGCGCTTTAGACATTTGTTCTATTCGAACATAAGTGCCCTGCGAAGTGGTCATCACAGGATATTCAGTCATGATTCCAGTTCGAAGCGAACGTAGTTATATGTTCCAATCAAAGTGCATTGAAGTGTGCAAGACGTGAATTTAAATTATATTGATTTACAGAGGTATATGATGTCACAGTTGTCCATGTTTAAAGACGCTGCACAGCACAAATCAGTGAATGAATGTTTCGATGTGAGGTAAACTTCAACAGATTTCCCCTGCTCAGAGAGTAGGGAGCAATGAACAATTGAAAAACAGTTCATGCACGGAGTTCATTTCTAACGAGCTGATTATCTGAATCAGGTGTGTTAACAAAGAGAAACGTGCAAAATATGCAGAGCAGTGGGGCGCGAGGACTGGAATTGAGAACCGCTGGTCTAGAGTACAAAGCCATGCTTCTCAAGACAAAAGATGTGTCAAAGATCCAAATTAATACTGGTCATTCTTGATAGGACAGCTGACAAATGTTGAACATTACATTTTCAAGTACAAAACAATTCTCGACCCTTCTCTTTTCACTGCAGTTTCTATGCCATTCATTTTCTGTTTGTGTAGTCTTGCCCTGTAGAAAACCAAAAAGAGCATGAGCGCAACCAAAGAGAAGAAGAACGTTCAACTCTGTGATGGCAAACAATGTTAAAGTGCAGAGAATTTGGTGTCAATCTGCAGCATTCAGCTGCTGAAATCAGCCCGTGTTGCATAAATAAAACTTTTGTGCTTCTTGAAATGGACACCAACCACCAAGTGCTTTAGAATTTAACCAAATAAAAAAAATAATGGCAGCTTCTTTAAGAGGCCTATGGTGCTTCAACCTTGTAAGGTGGGGTGATTTCTGGTTTTTAAATAGAGGAGTGGGCTCAATTCCCATTTCTACCAATTGACACAAAGATTTGATGCTCTGAGGTTTAGGAGCTGGGCTTTAACCAAAAGGTTTAAACCTTGCAAGGGGCAAACCATAAACTCTTAGCATTAGGCTATATGTATTCATTTATCCAAAGAGAATGAGTGACTTTTAAGTACAGAAACGTTCAAATTCATGCATTGGCTGTTGCATTGTCTCACAATATGAGCATGGGAGTTATAAGACATGTCAAGCTAAAAATATTTAAAAAAATTTAATTCTGTCACCTACAGCACAATATACAAGATGAGTCAGCCGACATCCCATAGAAAAGCTAAATCTGTCACAAAAAATCAAAGGCGAAGTGATAATCTTCTTTATATTTTCAGACTGGTGGTGAGAATGCTGCATATACGTGTTTCCACATAGAGCTTTAAAAAAAAAAAAAGTATAGGATTCCAAGATAAACTGTACATTTTCTCCTGAGGCAAAAATTAGAAAACACTAATTACAGTCATGTATTATGTTGAAAAACAATACCGACCAACTGGTGACTAACTCCAGCTACTTTTTACATGCCTTTAGTGCTTGGCAAGAAATCGTTTTGGACCATGCCAGTATCTCAACATCCAAAATGCAACATAATCAAAAGCCACAATTCTGCTTGTAGTCCTCTGCCGACATGGCAGGCGCTTCTAAAAGGGCAAAATGTAACTCTAAAACCAAGAGACAAAAGCTTTCTTAGCTTTCTTGATGTGTATCACCGGAAAGTAGCATGATGAAAACTTTTGGGCTAGTTATTGATTTCCATATATTTCAGAAGTCAACAGTTCCTGTTTTTACTGCTGCACACAGTCCAGTTCTCGGCCAGGCCCATGGAGCGTTGGTGTAACAGAAGAGCAGCTGAAAATGAAAAATAAGATACGTGTTGTGAAACACTTTAGAGCGCTTTTTCAAGAGTGGGCTGCCATGACAGATCGCAGATCAATACCAGCGGCTGTCTGCTGTCATCACCCCATGTCACCCTGCCCACATCACCATTGCTGCAACCCTCCCTCCAGACTCCAACCCGCTCAAAGCTGAGAAAGAAAGAAAAATGGCTATAGATTTCCATGACAACCTACACATTTCTTTTTTTTTCCCCATCGGGAAAAGCATGTTGTGGTGTGATGTGTTAAAGCTGCAGACTGGAGTGACAGAGTGTGGGGCCTCTGAGGCTTGAACACTCACTTTCTTGACGGCTTTCAATGTGGTTTTCACATGGCAATGTTTCAGCAGGCACTGAGGAATATCGATATCTCTCCATATGCGATTTGAACTAAATCGGTGTAATCTTCAGGGCGTTTCTTTGTGTCATAATCTCAGGTGTCTCTCTCATGCCACATTGTTCCCACAACGCACTCAGATTGTAAAGCAAATGAGCACGAGGCACAGTTTAAATTAATTTCTTCATTATGAAACAATTCTGTCTACAGGCAAAGCTGTAATGAAAAGCAAATAAGTCACAGGGAGATGGTGACGACGGCACGCCGGGAGGTCTCACTCACAAGCACATACGCTGATCTACTTTCTACGAATTTAGATATTTCTGCAGCTGCTTTCTAATAATAATAATAATAATAATAATAATAATAATAAAGAAAACATGCATCAGTTCGCGCAAATACAATACATCCTACATAATAAGCAAACAATTTAATTAAATTAAAAATTTATTTCATATTAAACGATGTGTAAACTCTTATTTCTGAGGCAAAACAATATGAATTAAAAACTTTGCAAATTAGGTATTTTTCATTTGATTTTATTATTTTTACAAATGCAATCCAAATGGTTTTAAGCAATTACACTTTAAGTCAAACATTTTAAATAAGATTTTTAATGCTTTTAACAGAAGTCTCTTATGCTCACTGTAAAACACAAGTGTAATGTTAATTGTAAAATACTGTAAAAATGCCACAGAAAAAAAAAGTTCCCATACACTGGAAAACTGTACAAAATCTAACCAGACATTTCATGTAATTTTAAAGTAAGATGCTGTCACTTGTAAAATTTTTAGAGTTAAAAAATAACAAATCAATGTATAATTTAAAGTAAAAAAAACTATAAACCGATATTCCCAGAAGTCCCTGTATGACACTCCACATTTAAAAGTATTTTGTTTAAATAATCATGTTTCTTAATAGTTTTGTCATGTTCGTTATCAGTTATGTGAAAGTGGGTTTATGTTACATCTTCTGCTATTTAATGAATGTTTATTGCATTATTTAAGTGCCGTGTGTTACCATAATGGTGTTTTGTGTTTGCCTGAATGAATCTGTGTGCCTTCTTTAAATTAGTTTATACTTCAGCTTGTGGAAAAACTACTTGTGATGAACTGATTTTTCATAATGCTGTCTCTTTTACCATCTGCATTATTATGTTGGTTGTCAGTTTATGTTAAAGAAACAGAACTGATTTTAGTAGCAGCGTGCATTGTTGAATTTACTAGTTTACACACAAATACTTTTATACTGTAAAATGTACAGTTTGTTCTGTAAATGTTTTTACACTTTTCTGTATTTTTTAACAGTGTAAGGCTGCAATTTCTTAATAAAAATAGAGTAAAAACAATTATACAAATGAAATACAAATACAATTTAAAATAACTGTTTTACAATTGAATATATTTTATAATGCAAGTTATTCCTGTGATGCAAAGCTGAATTATCAGCATCTTTGTTCCAATCTTCGTTGTCACATAATCCTTCAGAAATCATTCTAATTCGTTGATTTGGTACTCTATTATTAATTATTATTGGTGCTCCACTATTATTAATGATTCTTATTATTATGAATGTTTAAAACAAATTTTACTGCTTTTTTTTTTTTTGAAAACTACAAAACAACAGCATTTATATTTTCTAACAATATAAATGCATTTACAGTAACTTTTGATCAGTTTAATGCATCCTTGCTGAATAAAAGTATTTTTCTTTTCTTTTGTATTATTTTACATTATCATGGACATATTTTTACTGTATTTTTGATCAAACAAATGGATCTTTGGTGATCATAAGATATATAAAATATTTTGTAGTGTAGAGATTAAATTATTAGAGATAAAGACTATTTGACTAACATAAATGGAATTCATGAAAAAAAAGTATATTATTTTATATACAGTAGAATACGGCCCCTTTAAGACAAATACCATCTAATAAGTCCATTCACACTTCTAAAATCTTTTATTGCTAGCATGGTGGAACTATTATGGTTTACTGAGAGATATAAATAAACATCACCAATAACCTGTGAACACAGACCAGAAACCTTATTTGACTGACATTACAGTCCTACCAAAATACAAACATCAGATTCATGTGATGCATTTGTGTTTCCATCATCTCTGCACTACACTGACAAACCTGATAATATTCCTCAATGAGTGGTTAAAGCAAACGAAGTACAAAAATTTTGCAAAAGGCAATCCCTGAGCTATCATCACAAGCTATTTTGTTGATATACTTTATAGTAGATCATCTGTATATTTTATTCTTATCATAGTATAGATGCATTAAAAGAAATTTCAATAACATGAGATCTCTGCTTAGTGAAATTTCTTTAAGGAAAGTCTTATTTTCATAAAAATTATTTTAGTGTGCTGTGCTTCCACATTAAAATTCACGACATGTGCTGAGCACTGGGATGTCATTAAATGGGGTCAGGCTGCCCTTTTATACTAACCACTTAATGGGTTTGTACAGTAGTGTATTCTACATGATAAATGAACTCAACTGTAGAGATTACTTCTGTTCAGGGAAATCCTGCAGCCATCAACAGTTCTACAACAACTATTCTGTTTTTATATATATATACATTTGTGTGTGTGTTTCTTTGTAATTATTTGTGAAATTTACTACCAATTTCTGAGTGAAAATTGTTTCTACAAAAAAATCTTTTTTTAGTTTACCATATGTTCAAACAAAATGTTTAACAATACAAGTGATATACATTAAGTAAATAATATAAGTTTTAGTATATATATATATATATATATATATATATATATATATATATATATATATATATATATATATATATATATATATATATATATATATATATATTACATAATGTGTTAACATTTAAAACAACAGTAATATTTAATAATCATTGGTATTCAAATACTTAATTGTTGGTGTAACTTGTTTTAGAATTCCTTATTGTGATGTCATAAGGTGATGTCACAAAGACGGAATTCTTCATAATTACTTTTAAGTAGTTAGCAATTGGTAGTTAGTATCACTAGTTTGAGAATTCAACAATTTCCACCTAAGGAACTGTTTAGCTGTAAACATGCTCTAAATGTGGCTGGAAAACCAAACTACAAGACTTTTCCTTCCAGAAAAAAAAAAAGGAAAATGCATACTGACCGGCTTATCAAATGAAGAAATTCTCATTTGTCAACGTAACTGATCTAAGTGAGCTCAAATAAATATTTTCATGAATAGTCCATATAATGGTAGCATTGATGTAATTGCTACGGATACATTTCATACTGGTTATTGAGATCTAATGCTGTTCTCTCCATGAGCGATTAGAGTGCAACATATTTGCTTTAACCTTGTGCGACTGCATTTCTAGTCTGGTCTTCAGCCTTGGCAAGATTAAGCCCCATGTCTTTAAGCGTCTGACAGACGTCCCATTCAGAGCCCGAATAAAGAGGCCAAGGGAGACGTCTGAGACGCTCGGGCCATAATCTTGCCTTCACCCTGCCTCCCAGATCAGGACGGCTCATCAGAACAGAACGGAGTGAAAAATTCAGCTGACCAAAAGCTTGTCTGTCCTTTGAAGGTTGACAGGAAACAGACGTGTTAATAAGATGCAATGTGAGACAATGTCCTCTGTGGGAATATGAGAAATGCTAATTATTTGGAACACATACATTAACACGCCATTCGCTCATGAATATTATAATGCTGCAGGCATTCGGTTGCAAAAAAAAATTATATGCCATTATAATGGATTTTCATGAGGGAAACATTTGCACTTTATGCAGTGGAAAAAAATTTACTATTTTGATGCCTTCTTGTTTATCATTAAGGGCATACGTTTTTTCAAAAGCTGTGTGAAATATTTAATAAGCATCTCAACAACAGAACAACAGTGGACCTCAACTTTTGTGGCTTTGATTTCATTCATGAAATGTTAATCAACAAGAGTATGCTAAAAGTCACATGTAATCATACTAATTGCACCCAGTGTAGTAACAAAAAGAAAAAGTGTAAAGTAAAAATATATCCTTAAATAAATATCCTAAATCTACCCTGAAAATCAACTCTAAAAACACAATTATATTACTACCTTCATATAAATATCTCATTTAAGTTTACCTTAACATCCTATATATATATATATATATACAGTACAGACCAAAAGTTTGGACACACCTTCTCATTCAAAGAGTTTTCTTTATTTTCATGACTATGAAAATTGTAGATTCACACTGAAGGCATCAAAACAACTGAAAATATGTCATATTCTAGGTTCTTCAAAGTAGCCACCTTTTGCTTTGATTACTGCTTTGCACACTCTTGGCATTCTCTTGATGAGCTTCAAGAGGTAGTCACCTGAAATGGTCTTCCAACAGTCTTGAAGGAGTTCCCCGAGAGATGCTTAGCACTTGTTGGCACTTTTGCCTTACACTCACTGGCCACTTTATTAGGTACACCTGTTCAATTGCATTGTAACACAAATTGCTAATCTCAATCTCAATATCAATAAATAAAAAATACTTGAGAGAATTTTTGCATGTAATATATGTCCAGTAGTGCTGTCAGTCCAAAAAAAAAAAACACTAATCACATATTTTTCTGAAATTAACCTAGCATTAAAGTTTTTTAAGATACTTTTATATTGCGATAATTTCGCATTCAATTTTCAAATTAATAGAAACAGCAAAAACTGTATATTTTAAATATGTCTAGTGATATATTTTTTGTGACTAATGTGTTTCACTGATACCAATACTACTGATATCTCTAGGAAATAGTCCCCCCCCCCCAATATCTAACAATTGACTTTAGCCATTCAACATTACAGTATAATTGACAGTTATCAATCTGAACATTTATTAGACTTAAAAAAAAAAAAACTTCTAAATTAATATATGTCATATTTAGCTGCCCGTGCCCTTCAGCAAGCTGAAATTGAAATTTTACAGAAATTAACAAAATTATCAAACATTAAATCCTAAATTCTTAAAGAACTGCCACTGCTGATCATGACGCGAAGCTGACATGCATCATATTTTCTCACAACTCTTTACCTTTTCTGATCCACTTCAGGTCTTAGAGTCTCAACTAATGACCTGACATTGCATGCTCGTAGTTTCTTTTTGCGCTTAAATTAGTGGTGGGCGATACTGCAAAATTTGATATCGATCCGATATCAAATCCGATATCGATCCGATACCAAATACATTTAGGGTCAGTATTGCTGATACCGATACCAATATGATACTTTCTCTTTTGTGTAGGGGAGAGCAGTATGTCATTATTTCTGAGGTGAATGAATGATCAATTCTTTAGCCAATATTTTTTTATTAATGTATTGAAGTCCACAAAATTATTAGTTATTAGGCACTGTAGAATGAATTCTTTACAGCCTTTTTAAAAAATTAAAAAATAAAGAATAACAAAAATCCCTCAATTTTTTGGGGTCTAAAAGCAAATGAAATAAAGTGAAATAAAGTGCACACAATTATTACTGAAGAACAAACAAGTGTGTTGCCACAGTATCGAATGCTCTTTTTACACGTATCACAAGTTGCAGTATTATCATTTAAGGCAAGGCAAGTTTATTTATATAGCACATTTCGTACACAATGGTAATTCAAAGTGCTTTACATAAAAGAAAATAAAATAATAATGAAGAAAAATAATAACAAGAATAAAACAAGCAATTTTAAAACTTTTAAAATTATTTAAAAAATTACTTATTTAAAATGAATTTAAAACATTTAGAAAATTATTTTACATAAAATAAAATAAAAAAACAGTGGAAATATAGTGCAATCAGTTCGGACATTGCACAGTGCTTATTCAATAAATGTACAGCTAAACAGATGAGTTTTAAGTCTAGAATTAAATGTGACTAGTGTTTTAGCACATCTGATCTCTTCTGTAAGCTAATTCCAACTGCGGGCGACTCCCCTTGTTTTGTGTGAACCCTTGGTATTTCTAACTGACTCGATCCTAATGATCTGAGTGGTCTGTTAGGCTTATATTCAGTGAGCATATCTGAGATATATTTCGGTGCTAGGTCATTTAGTGACTTATATACGAGTAAAAGTACTTTAAAATCAATCCTAAATGTAACTGGAAGCCAGTGTAAGGACCTGAGGACTGGTGTGATATGCTCAGATTTTCTGGTTCTATTCAGAATCCTGCCAGCAGCGTTCTATATGAGCTGCAGCTGTCTAATGGTCTTTTTGGGAAGGCCGGTCAGGAGCCCATTACAATAGTCCACCCTGCTGGTGATTAAGGCATGAACAAGTTTCTCCAAGTCTTGGCTGGAAACAAAACATCTAATTCTTGCAATGTTTTTTAAATGATAGTATGCTGATTTAGTTACTGCTTTGACATGACTACTGAAACTAAGGTCTGTCTCCAGAATCACACCAAGATTCCTGACTTGATTTTTAGTTGTTTGACCCCTAGAGTCAAGGTATGCATTCAACTTGAACACTACATCTTTCTTTCAAAATGCAATGACTTCAGTTTTTTCCTTGTTTAACTGAAGAAAGTTCTGGCACATCCAACTATTAATTTCATCAGTGTATTGGCAGAGGGAGTCAATGGGGCTGTAGTCATTTGGAGATAAGGCTAGGTAAATCTGGGTATCATCAGCATAGCTGTGATAGGCAATTTGGTTCTTTCTCATTATTTGACTTAGTGGGCTTAGTGGGCTTGACTTAGTGCCCCTCCTTGAACTGCCACCTTAACGTGGTGGAGGGGTTTGAGTACCCGAATGACCCTAGGAGCTATGTTGTCCGGGGCTATAACAGGTCCTAGGCGACGGGTCAGACTAAAAGCGGTTCACAAACCCCTTATGAAAAGATCACATCAAAGGACCGTGATGTCGCCCGGTATGGCGCAGCCGGGGCCCCACCCTGGAGCCAGGCCCGGGGTTGGGGCTCGTATGCGAGCGCCTGGTGGCCGGGCCTCCCCCCACGGGGTCCGGCCGGCTCAGCCCGAAGGAGCGACGTGGGTCCGCCTTCCCGTGGGCTCACCACCTACAGGAGGGACCGTAAGGGGCCGGTGCTTAGAGAATCGGGCAGCAGTCGAAGGCGGGGGCCTCGACAGCCCGATCCCTGGACACGGAAACTAGCTCTAGGGACGTGGAATGTCACCTCACTGGCGGGAAAGGAGCCCGAGATTGTGCGTGAGGTTGAGAGGTTCCGACTAGCGATAGTCGGGCTCACCTCTACGCACAGCTTGGGCTCTGGAACCACACTCCTCGAGAGAGGATGGACTCTTCACCACTCTGGAGTTGCCCATGGTGAGAGGCGGCGGGCTGGTGTGGGTCTGCTTATAGCCCCCCAGCTCAGCTGCCATGTGTTGGAGTTTACCCCGGTGAACGAGAGGGTCGCTTCCCTGCGCCTTCGGGTCGGGGATAGGTCTCTCACTGTCGTTTGTGCCTACGGGCCGAACGGCAGTGCAGAGTACCCGGCCTTCTTGGAGTCTCTGGGAGGGGTGCTGGAAAGTGCTCCGACTGGGGACTCCGTCGTTTTACTGGGGGACTTCAACGCCCACGTGGGCAACGACAGTGACACCTGGAGGGGTGTGATTGGGAGGAACGGCCCCCCTGATCTGAACCTGAGTGGTGTTCAGTTATTGGACTTCTGTGCTAGTTACAGCTTGTCCATAACGAACACCATGTTCAAGCATAAGGGTGTCCATCAGTACACGTGGCACCAGGATACCCTAGGCCGTAGGTCGATAATCGACTTTGTGGTCGTTTCATCCGACCTCCGGCTGTATGTCTTGGACACTCGGGTGAAGAGAGGGGCGGAGCTGTCAACTAATCACCACCTGGTGGTGAGTTGGATCCGATGGCGGGGGAGGAAGCTGGACAGACTCGGCAGACCCAAACGTACCGTGAGGGTCTGCTGGGAACGTTTGGCCGAGCCTCCTGTCAGAGAGATCTTCAACTCCCACCTCCGGCAGAGCTTCGACCGGATCCCGAGGGAGGCTGGAGATATTGAGTCCGAGTGGACCATGTTCTCCACCTCCATTGTCGAAGCGGCCGCTCGGAGCTGTGGCCGTAAGGTCACCGGTGCCTGTCGAGGCGGCAATCCCCGAACCCGGTGGTGGACACCGGAAGTAAGGGATGCCGTCAAGCTGAAGAAGGATTCCTATTGGGCCTGTTTGGCTTGTGGGACTCCTGAGGCAGCTGACAGGTACCGGCAGGCCAAGCGGACTGCAGCCCGGGTGGTTGTGGAGGCAAAAACTCGGGCCTGGGAGGAGTTCGGTGAGGCCATGGAGAAGGACTATCGGTCAGCCTCGAAGAGATTCTGGCAAACCGTCCGGCGCCTCAGGAGAGGGAAGCAGTGCCCTACCAACGCTGTTTACAGTAGAGGTGGGGAGCTGTTGACCTCAACTGGGGATGTCGTTGGACGGTGGAAGGAATACTTCGAGGATCTCCTCAATCCCGCTGTCACGTCTTCCATTGAGGAAGCAGAGGCTGAGGGCTCAGATGTGGACTCGTCCATCACCCAAGCTGAAGTCACCGAGGTAGTCAAGAAACTCCTCGGTGGCAAGGCACTGGGGGTGGATGAGATCCGCCCTGAGTACCTCAAGTCTCTGGATGTTGTGGGGCTGTCTTGGCTGACACGCCTCTGCAGCATCGCGTGGCAGTCGGGGACGGTGCCTCTGGGATGGCAGACTGGGGTGGTGGTCCCTCTTTTTAAGAAGGGGGACCGGAGGGTGTGTTCCAACTACAGGGGGATCACACTTCTCAGCCTCCCTGGGAAAGTCTATGCCAGGGTACTGGAGAGGAGAATCTGGCCGATAGTAGAACCTCGGATTCAGGAGGAACAGTGTGGTTTTTGTCCAGGCCGTGGAACACTGGATCAGCTCTATACCCTCTACAGGGTGCTGGAGGGTTCATGGGAGTTTGCCCAACCAGTCCACATGTGCTTTGTGGATTTGGAGAAGGCATTCGACTGTGTCCCTCGCGGCGGCCTGTGGAGGGTGCTCCGGGAGTATGGGGTCCGGGGCCCTTTGCTAAGGGCTATCCGGTCCCTGTACGACCGGAGCAGGAGCTTGGTTCGTATTGCCAGCAGTAAGTCAGACTTGTTCCCGCTGCGTGTTGGACTCCGGCAGGGCTGCCCTTTGTCGCCGGTTCTGTTCATGATTTTTATGGACAGAATTTCCAGGCGCAGCCAGGGGCCGGAGGGGGTCAGGTTTGGTGACAACACGATTTCGTCTCTGCTCTTTACGGATGATGTTGTCGTGTTGGCATCATGCATTGGGACGGTTTGCAGCCGAGTGTGAAGCGGCTGGGATGAGAATCAGCACCTCCAAATCCGAGGCCATGGTCCTCAGTCGGAAAAGGGTGGCTTGCCCACTTCAGGTTGGTGGAGAGTTCCTGCCTCAAGTGGAGGAGTTTAAGTATCTTGGGGTCTTGTTCACGAGTGAGGGAAGGATGGAACGGGAGATTGACAGACAGATCGGTGCAGCTTCTGCATTAATGCGGTCGATGTACCGGTCTGTCGTGGTGAAGAAAGAGCTGAGCCGCAAGGCAAAGCTCTCAATTTACCGGTCAATCTACGTTCCTACTCTCACCTATGGTCATGAGCTTTGGGTCATGACCGAAAGGACAAGATCCCGGATACAGGCGGCCGAAATGAGCTTTCTCCGCAGGGTGGCTGGGCGATCCCTTAGAGATAGGGTGAGAAGCTCAGTCACCCGGGAGGAGCTCAGAGTAGAGCCGCTGCTCCTCCACATCGAGAGGGGTCAGCTGAGGTGGCTCGGGCATCTGTTCCGGATGCCTCCTGGACGCCTTCCCGGGAAGGTGTTCCGGGCGCGTCCCACTGGGAGGAGACCCCGGGGAAGACCTAGGACACGCTGGAGAGACTATGTCTCCCGGCTGGCCTGGGAACGCCTTGGTGTCCCCCCAGAAGAGCTGGAGGAAGTGTCTAGGGAGAGGGAAGTCTGGGGTTCTCTGCTTAGACTGCTGCCCCCGCGACCCGGCCCCGGATAAGCGGAAGAAGATGGATGGATGGATGGATGACTTAGTGGGAGCATATACAGGCTAAACAAGAGCAGTGCAAGAATTGACCCTTGTGGGACTCCGCATGTCATGGACGTCCACTTAGACTTATGCTCCCCTATACTCACATAATAGCCTCTCCCTTCTAAGTATGACCTGAACCATTTGAGTACCATCCCAGAAATTTAGTGAAATAAAATAGCTCCACACAACGCTTCTCTTCCTCACGGCCATCCTGATCTCTCATTCAATGTGCTATCAGCTTCGCTCACTCAGTTCGCTGCTCCTCGGCGCATTGTGTCAGTGAGTCACGTGACGACACAACAATGAATCACAGCAGAGCAGCAGGAGGGGGAGGAGTAGCAAAGTGGGCCGAGATGTGAAAGCAGCGTTCGCTCAGGATTGTAGAGGTAGAAGACACGAGCAAAATATAATGAACGTAGAAGAGAGATATTTAAATTGAAATATCGATTCAATTACAATTGTATTGATCTGATACCAATACCAGTGTTGGCATCGATACTATCGATATTTAGATCGATCCGCACACCCCTAGCTTAAATATGAAATAATAGGCTATAGGCTATTTTACTTATATATGGCCTGACAACATCTGACTGCAATTCAGTGTTGTTCTACTGAAGCTCACCAACTGTATCTTTTCCGTGCTCCTTTAGGCATGAAGTCATATATATAAACATCACTGTATTATAAGAGATTTTAAAAAATGGCAATGGCGTCATAAAAAAATTAATTAAAATAATAAAAAAGCCATATTATCATAAACAAGTAAATTGATCTAAAGGACATTATACTATAATAAATTATATTTAAGACCTTATACTGGAGAAAGTGGGGAATGATTAAGTCTACAGCTAGTCCAAAATGCAGCAGCAAGAGTTCTTACTAGAACCAGGAAGTATGACCATATTAGCCCGGTACTGTCAACACTGCACTGGCTCCCTATCAAGCATCGCATAGATTTTAAAATATTGCTTATTACTTATAAAGCCCTGAATGGTTTAGCACCTCAGTATTTGAATGAGCTCCTTTTACATTATAATCCTCTACGTCCGCTACGTTCTCAAAACTCAGGCAATTTGATAATACCTAGAATATCAAAATCAACTGCAGGCGGCAGATCCTTTTCCTATTTGGCGCCCAAACTCTGGAATAACCTACCTAACATTGTTCGGGAGGCAGACACACTCTTGCAGTTTAAATCTAGATTAAAGACCCATCTCTTTAACCTGGCATACACATAACATACTAATATGCTTTTATTATCCAAATCCGTTAAAGGATTTTTAGGCTGCATTAATTAGGTAAACCGGAACCGGAAACACTTCCCATAACAACCTATGTACTTGCTACATCATTAGAAGAATGGCATCTACGCTAATATTTGTCTGTTTCTCTCTTGTTCCGAGGTCATCGTGGCCACCAGATCCAGTCTGTGTCCAGATCAGAGGGTCACTGCAGTCACCCGGATCCAGTACGTATCCAGACCAGATGGTGGATCAGCACCTAGAAAGGACCTCTACATCCCTGAAAGACAGCGGAGACCAGGACAACTAGAGCCCCAGATGCAGATCCCCTGTAAAGACCTTGTCTCAGAGGAGCACCAAGACAAGACCACAGGAAACAGATGATTCTTCTGCACAATCTGACTTTGCTGCAGCCTGGAATTGAACTACTGGTTTCGTCTGGTCAGAGGAGAACTGGCCCCCCAACTGAGCCTGGTTTCTCCCAAGGTTTTTTTCTCCATTCTGTCACCGATGGAGTTTCGGTTCCTTGCCGCTGTCGCCTCTGGCTTGCTTAGTTGGGGACACTTCATCTACAGCGATATCGTTGACTTGATTGCAAATAAATGCACAGACACTATTTAACTTAACAGAGATGACATAACTGAATCCAATGATGAACTGCCTTTAACTATCATTTTTGCATTATTGACACTGTTTTCCTAATGAATGTTGTTCAGTTGCTTTGACGCAATGTATTTTGTTTAAAGCGCTATATAAATAAAGGTGACATTGACATTGACATTGACATTAAGTCGTTAAATCTATTTGCACACTTTAGGACTTTATTATCTACCTGGGCTTATTGAATTGTGTGTGTGTGGTTAAATGCTAACGCTGAGTTTAACATCTATCCTGGTTACTTCTCATTTCTATTTGACCTGCTGTGTCTATGTGTGTGTGCTTTTTAAAAATGCAGGTGGAGAGACCGAGATAGAGAGAGATCCAGATGAGATAGGGCATCTGCTCCACTCTCCACCAGACGTCTGCCTTTTCTGTCGGTCATATATTTCATAATTTGGGGTTTGCAAAAATAAAATAAAATATTTGCATCAGCATTCTCACACCCTGGAGTTCTTTTTGTAATTATCTGTAGAGGTGCATTGTGGATGATGAGCAAACAAATGTACAGGAATAGTTACCCAAAAAATGAACATTTGCTGAAGATATACTCACATTCAGGCAATCCATAATGTAGATGAGTTTGTTTGTTCATCAGAACAGATTTAAAGAAATTAAGCATTACATCACTTGCTCATCAATGGATCCTCTGCAGTGAATGGGTGCCATCAGAATGAGAGTCCAAACAGCTGATAAAAACATTTCAATCCACATGACTCCAGTTCATCTATTAACATTGTGAAGTGAAAAGCTTCATATTTGTAAGAAACAAATGCTTCTGGTCAAAATACCAGTCCATGATGCATAATAACACTTCTTCCAGTTGTCCTTTCACAACAATCAAAATCCATGTTGGACATAATGATTAGAAATTGGTTTGGACAGTTTTGGGTTGTAAATGGTGCTTGATCTGTGCATATCTCTTTACCTCCATATTTCTCCCAAATGTTTTTCTTTTTTTTTTTTTGCTGGAGAAAGCACTATTTTAGAATACAGACTATTTTATTATGGACTTTATTTGCAGACTATTTTAGCTGGAACAGCAGTTTAAAGGTAAAAACCTCTTTATGGATTTGTATCTATAGCTCCTTTCACACTGCACGTTGGACCCGGAAAATTGCCGCAACATGGCTGAGTCGCCTTCTGTGTGAACGCAAACACGTCCCGGGATTGATTTCGGGATTGATCCCGGGTCGGGAGCCCATTGCTGGGTTCAGTCCCGAAATGAGCTCTGTGTGAACAAAGCCAGAACCAATGGCGAAAGAGATTGACGTAGTGATGACGCACGTTATCGCGCAAATCTTTTACCAGGCGTTTTGAAGGAAGATCAACGTTCGCGACGAAAAAAATATGTGCAAACGGTAATGAAGCAGAGATTAGTTAGTTCCTCACTTTCCGCGCTGACGCTGAGATCGTTCGCTAGCTTCATTGATAGTATAACGTGCCTAACATTTTCGACTCGTACATTACACGTCATACCCTGATGTCACGTGTTGTTACGGGACCTTTACGGGTTGTGTGTAAATGCACACACATAATCCGGGTAATCACTGGCAGTGTGAAAGTGCAAAATCTAGCAACCCAGGAACAATTGCTGGGACACATTACCCGTGTATTTTCCAGAATCGCAGTGTGAAAGGGGCTTTACAAACACACAGCTTTTCACCTCACACTATTTGTTGGACTAGAGCTGTTTGGATCATTCTGACGGCAAACATTCACTGCAGACAATCCATTGGTGAGCAGGTGAAGTAATGCTAAATGTGACCTGTGCTGGCTAAATGAGTCTCAATGAGCAAATTTTTCAATGTCCATTTAAACTTTAATGGACATTGAACAATTTGCTCATTGAGACTCATTCACCTACACTACACTGCCACCTTATAATGCATCCACCTACTTTTTGAATCATTCCTTTGCACCTTAAAATATTTATCTGGTTTTGGAGCACACAAAATTTCCAACATTGTTTCAAATGCTAAATCATCAAACTATTGCAAACAGGCAGAAGTCTTTACATGAAATTTATCATCTGTGATCACTAAAAGTACTTTGACTTTGCATTTGATAGAAAATATTACAACCAAGTTTAATAGTTACTAAAATTCAAAATGTACTTTTTAATACATTTATTTAGCAAGGATGCATTTAACTGATCCAAAGAATCAAGAAAAAAATAAAAATGAATTATATAAATTATAATCTAAAGATTTCTGTTTTCAAGTAAAAGTTATTATTTGAATTTTCTATTCATCAAAGAATTAAAGAATTTTGGCAGCAAAAAATGTCCTATCATTGGAAAGAAATACATTTTACATTTTCTATCATTAATTTTTTTTATGAGCATATAAATCTTTTCAAAAAACATACCAGGACTAAAATTATCGTATAATTTTTTTTAAAATGTATAAAATCTTTCTTAAAAGAACATTAATTGCCATTTAGTTTGATATCTTGTCATATAATGCACTTACATTCATATATTTTTTGATTGTGACTTAAGTCTTCATGAAGCCATCTTGTTTGCTATGTTTGCACCTGACCTATAAACCCCACCCACCAATGCACCTGTACTCCACCTGAACTTTTTTGACTCACTAACTCACTACATGCAGAAACTGTCAGGGTTCTGCACTAGCAGCTTTGTCTGAGTAGTCTTTGCTTAATGTTTCTTTTTTTCTGTCTTGTGCCTGAACACATTGCTTTGTCTTTGTGTCTGCCGTGTTTCCTTTGCTCCCACCTCCTTGTTTCCCTTGATCCCACCCTTTAGTTTAGCCCTTGTCTTGGTCTCATTTCTTTAATTGTGCTCCCCTGGCCCTGTGTACTTTCCTCCCTTTATATTGTGCTGTTTTCCTCTTGTGCTTACTGGTTTGTCTTGTACCATATAGAGACAGTTTGATTGTGTATCCTTGCTGTAGTTTTTGTTCTTGATTTCTCTCCTTTGTTTTTGGTTCATATCTTCAGTTGTCTTACTTATATTTACTTGTCATTTTCTTAGTTGTTCGTCAGTCTTGTTTCTAGTCTTGTATTCTCGTTATTGCTTAGATTCTATACTTTAGTTATTTACTAGTATAAACTTGAAGATATTTCCTTAAACCTTTTTATTGTTTGGTTTTGCTTTTTATCTTTTTAATTTGATACTATTTTTTCCTTTTTATTACATCATGTATCTCCTTGTGCTGTGTGGAGTACTGATGCTCTTGAGTTGTGTGTTGTTGTCTCAAGATTGTCTACCCCTGTGCTTTGTGAACTTGTGTGTTTTCAATAAATCTTTGATTCCCTCACTCTGCACTTGCATTCCTGCTGATCCTGATAGAAACACGGAGATGGAAATGATACGTTATCATTATCAATAGAAGATTTCAGAATCTTTATAATCGTTTGAGTCTTTGTATTATTATTATTTAAGTGAAGGCTAGTACCAAATTATGTTTAACTACAGAAACCTTTATGATTATAAAGGTGGGGGGGGGGGGTTAAAAAGCTGATAGTGAAAACTCATCAAAAAGAAACAGGGAAAAAAAGAGAAAAGTCTGTCATTATTTTTGCAAAATATCTGTACAATAAAAAATATCAAAATGTATGTACAACAAAATATTAAAAGTATTAAGTGGATGGCCAAAAAAGTAGTCCTTAGCCAGTTTTATTATTGTTAACTAAAAGTAAAGTTAAATCTATGAATAAATGGTTTTGTTATTTGAAATAAAGTTGAAATACTTTTAGATGAACAAAAGGAACTTTTAAACAAAAAACGAATAAAAAATAACAAGCTCATAAAATTACCAAAACTTGGAAATTTAATTAAGAATATAAAATTTCATTCAAAATATAAATAAAAAAACAAAAAATACAAAATTAATAGAATAAAATTCTAAATTAACACTGCATACATCTCATGAATGTATGTGAGCTGCAGCAAAACTTGGGGAAAAAGTTAATTAGTCATTACTTCTATAATCATAGGGATTTAAAATTATCTGTTTTGTTGAGGGAGAGTAAATGACAAAAAAAATTTAAAAAATAATTTTTTTGGATAAACTACTCCTTTCAGTACTTTTTCAGGGCTTTTACAAAATGGATTGTGTGGGCTGGAGCTCGCAGTCAAACAATTCTGTGTTCTCCAAACATCTGTCCTCCTCTCGCCCTCTCTGTATTTCACACTTTTCACTGAGCGCTACAGCAGAATTTCTCTGTGTACTGTTCAGAGCAAAGACAGAACATGATGCAGTAAACACCTTAAGCAAAAAAAAACTATCTTAAGCAACTCTGTGCTTGTACAAGCTTCCTCTTTTAAGCAGCAGAATGAAAGTGAAAAGTGCTGCTCCAAGATTAGGGCGTGAAAAAATTCATGGAGGGGAGCAAGATTAGCTCTACCGCTCTAACCGCTGTCCATTATTTATGCTAGCGCTACGATACCTTTGAGGTGAAAGAACAGGGGAGAGAAAGAGAAAGAGAGAAGAGGTAAAACACAGGGACAGAGGTACAGTACCCTTCCAAGGAACATGTCAAGTACAGCAAGGTACCGTTGTTCCTGTCAGGGTACAGCTGCCACTCCAGACAGAGAGACAGACAGAAAGAGGCTTTTCATGCCAAGGTCAGACAGTGTCTTCTGACACTGGCTGACAGGCCGCATGGTTCTCCTCACGAATAATTAAAGATGAAGCCCAAAAGAAAGTAAATTCACAGAGGAGATCTCTACAATACCTCACCTGTTTCCTCCATACCCTAACCCTATCACAAGATTAAATGGATATCAAACTCGTCTTTGCTAAAGTCTGAGTCCTGGGAAAAAGACTCTAGTGGCCCCATACGTCCTTCACTTTCAAGCGATGTCATAAACCTTTTTAAGAAACCAAATTCAAGATCTCAAACCAGGGTAATTATAGTTAACTAAAAATAGAATCTAATTCAAAATATTAACAAAAACTGTAACCGTAGCTCAATATTAAAATAACACTATGATCTCAAACATTTCTCATTAGAGCCTTCCAAGATTTGATCTGATGTTAATTTTATAGCTCTATAAACAACATTTGTCATAATATGTCTCTCTTTTATTTACTTTGTTTCTCATGAGAGATTCAGAGTTGTTTCTTCAATAAAAACATACCAGAGAAATCAAAGTTTCCTGAGCGATAAAAGTGAAGCCACTAAAAATTTCCTCTGGGATTCTGAATCGCTGAGCCAGTGGCATTGGCGCTTCCAAAATCACCTTGTGTTTGGAGCTACGTGACAATATGAAGGATACGACAGCATTGTTATTCATTAAAAGCCTTTGCTGTTGACATGCTGTGATGGCCTGCCAGTTGTCGTGATTACAGGAAGCAATTTTAAGGTCTGCTGTAGGGTGAAGCGAGGCCTGTGTAAAACAAACCGCAAAAAATACACAGTCTTTTTATTCACTGTCTTTGTGCAAACTGTTAAATCTGCACAAAATTGATGAAATTTCTTCACATTTAATTATTTCACACATTGACGAGTGTAAAGTAGCTACGCAATAAAAAAAATTACAGTTTTAAGCTCTTTTCAAATAAAAGAGTTTGACGGACCATGAAGATGTAATCTGACATTCACAACGCAAAGCTTCCTCACCGGTCCAGTCCAAAAGATATATTAAAATGACATGTAACATCTTAAAAATCATAATGTAAATATATACATATATAAATTCTGCTTTTGATTTTAAATTCATATTTGCTAGAAAACAAAATAATGTTTCACAGGTAAACTGTAGATATTCAGATTTTCTATTTATTGTACTTTATTATACATAAAAAAAAACATGGTTCACAAAACCATGATTTAATTTTTATAATGCGCTTTGGCTGGATTCCCAAATGTCTCCATAATTAAGCTGCTGCTTTTTCAGAGATGTTAACCAGAAAATATGATTACATCAATCCTATCCTATTATCCCATATGATTGTCCGATTCAATTATCATCACAATAAAATGCTTTCGAATTAAGACTACAGATCGACATAATACCTTGCTTTTAAAATATCTAATTTTAGTGCCAAGAACATTTCTATGTGGAAAGGATGAAGAACATTTTCTTCCATGTCTCTTAAGACTCATACGGTCTCGTTGTTTAAGTCTAGACTGAACAAACATCTGTTAAATCATGCATATAGTTAAATTCCTATAGCGAATTAAATTCCCAATGCTATAGCCATAAAAAGTGTTTCATACACTGACTGCACCACTATATGCATATCGAATATATTCTTGTTTAAAGTCCTTAAAATCATTAATTAAACATCAAATCAGGCTGCATTACCATTAATATTATGTGGCAGGATTACATTGGTTCAAATTAACGTGTGTATGTATGCATGACATAAAATTATTTATTCAATTATGCTCCGGCAGGAGGATGTTTCTCTCAAAGGTTTCTTAGTCTTTTCTTTTCTATAAAATGCAGTAAAATGGGTCTATGAGTCCTATAATTTTTAATTAATAAAAACTGCTAGAGAATAAATTTAAACTGTAGATATTCATATTTTGAATCACTTGAAATATATAATAGAAAAAATTAAGTTAACAATTAACATTAACATTAGTGGTTAAGTAGCTTGTTGTTCTGACGATTTGCCCAAATTAAAAAAAAATGAATAAATAACCCTTCCCCCCTCCCTATTCATGAAGTAGCACTGCTGTAGCAGGAGCCCAGGTTTTGTTCTTTCCTGTCCTTTTTTGTCAACTAATTATTCTGTAAGTGCATAACGCCGTTTCACCTGAAGATGCACATCTACACTTCAAAGTGCACTTATTATAGAAAAGTCATCATAGCGGTGCCATAATATACAGACACAATGCATCATAATTTATATGGATCCTGTATATGAGTATTTTTTCCCATCTAGCAAAGCCTGATTAATTATTCATATTTGCTAATAGCTCGACGCTAGTCTTAAAAGACAGATGGAGAAAGCTGGTGTTGGATCTATTCGATTACACAAAGCGCTGAGAACGAGAAAAAACAAGGATCGATAGTCTAAATGACGGGAAGAGTGGTGGCTGGCCAGGTGATAATACAATTGTATGAGACGCACAACAGAGCGGGACACAGACAGAGGAACTTTAGGGGTCTTTTATATTTATTATTTTAAATGACTTACTTTCAATCGATCAATCAGTTGATCAATCAATCAATCAATCAATAAAAATCTTACTAACTCCAAACTTTTTAATGGTAGTGTACAGTATGTGACTTTAACAATGAATTGCTGATGCTAACTTTGTGTTATACATTCTGTTGTGTTAATATAGATTTTCTTTATAGAAAGTGAGAAATTGGTGAAAAACTTGTACTGTTAAACCCCTAGCTGTGATGTCTACATGATATTTTTACATGTATTTTTCATAACAACAAGGAAAATTCTCTTTTCCATGATATGACCACTTTAAAACCACAGCACCGTTTCTGAGCATCGTTCTGTTTCTCTAAAATAACAGCTTGACCTCGAGTATGTGAACAGGCGAAATGCATCTCTCATAAGTATAAAAAACACAGATAAGTGAAGGTTAATCTTTTCATCTCTTCACACTGACTCAAAATGAACACTACACATCCAACGGGCCTCAAACATGGGATAAATAACAAAATAAATATCCATCATTGACTTAAAAATGGATTTGCCCTCAGTTACTGAAGCACATACGACTGTCCGTTCTGCGATATGAGAAATCTGATTTCTCAGCTGACATTGCCCTCTTGATCTTCAGAAGATGCGCTGGTATCAGGTGAAAGATGCTCGGATGACATACCTTGTGCATATGTAGCCTCTGAGCCTTTTCTCTCTCACAGCGAGCACAAATTCACTGAAGCCTACAAAAAGATCCAGCATAGCAATTGGCTTCTCAAGATTTCGACCATAAAGGCTTACTGAGAAAAAGACTAAAACACTGTAGCAGGTTATTTGATTTAGAGTGACTGGACTGAACTAAAGCCTTTCCATCTTCCTAAATGAGATTCCCTGTGACATCGGATAAGAGAGAGATGGCAAGGAAAATATTACAATACGGATGATTGCTGAGCCGAACAGATGAACGTTTGATGGGGAAAAGCTCATTAGGCCTTTCCAGGTCTACATACGCATGGAGGCGATTGAACCGGGCTAATGAACAAAAGGAATGGCTGTAAAGTCAGGAGAGGATGAGGACGTGAGTCATTATCAAAGTTAATGATGATACAGCTATATGATGCCTTTACACCTGTGGTTTCCATTTGAAAGGATTGAATTATAAGTAAAGCTGCAGCAAATATGTTTTTTATATATATATATATATAGCTCTGGGTCTTAGTTTCTGGATATGCTCATTATATTTCTAAATAATCCTTTCCTTTATCCACTATGTGTTTGCTGATTCACCAATTAGCTAAAAGAGATGATATTGTGATTTTTTTTTGCAGACTAAGAAACTAATTGGGTAACTATGAGTCTAAAATAAGAAGTAAGAGTCACACTGTGAAATCACAATTTCAACAAACAAAGTCATAATTGTGAGACACAAAATCACAGTTAAAGGTCACAATAAGTCACAATTACCTTTTTATTGTTTTACTCTGAGACAAAAATAGGCTTTTGAACAGTTCACCCGAAAAAGCATTGTCGGAGACGTCAAACCGAGGTCCTGACTCTCTGTAGTCATTAGTGTTCCTCTGTAGTCATTAGCGTTCCTGTAGCTCAAGTGGTAGAGCATTGCGTTCGCAAGCGTAAGGTTTGGGGTTCAAATCCCAGGGAACACATGGTAGGAAAAAATTGTTAGACAGAATGCAGTGTAAGTCGCTTTGGATAAAAGTGTCTGATAAATGCATAAATTAAAAATCCCATGGCACTTCCTGCAGGTGTCCTGGCCTTTGTCAATCATGGCCTCCTAATAATCCCCAACCACTTGATTGGCTCTATGACACTCTCTCCTCTCCACCTGTAGCAGGTGTGTGGTAAGTGCACTGGCACTGTTTTCCTGTGGCTGCTGCCGCATCATCCAAGCGGACGTTGCACACACAATTAAATGTTTAGGCTTTACAGATTCAAAAGATGTATTATTCTTATCTGTATGACCAAAATGACAGAGTATTTTAAGAGCAAGTGTCCGTGCCTCAATCTGTCATGCTGTGAGCATGCTACACATTTTTCTAGGTTAACATTAGATTAAGCGGCCATGTGAAGTTCCTACTACTTACATATTTCAGATGATATTTGATGTCGATGAATTATAGGCAAGCGTTTGGATGTACTGTATTACCCCAAAACCCAATCTGTCCGTCACGGACTGCATGACCTCACCACTTCCTCTGGATTTTTTTTTTTTTTTTTTGCAACTAAACAACCAACAAACTTTTGGTTGACCAAGCCTCTTCTCATCAACTAAAGATTAGCTGACTATTAGGGGGCAGCCCTTCATAAGTCCCTGGTTTGTTCAGAAGTTGGACAAATATTATTTCTTGATTTTGCGATGTACCGTAGTATAACCAGAACATGTTCTTGGTAGGTTTCATGAGATGTACCTTGCTTGTCTGTAACAGTATAGTACCTGTTAGTGCTCAAATCTAGTAAACTAAGAGTGTAGGCAAGAACTAAGGACCAGGCACGTGCACACATAGACATGAAAGGGGGCTTGAGCACCTGCCCTTTTTATTCCTGCAGAGAAAGTGCCCTTTTTTCTGGGATGCTTTTTTTTTATTTTTGAAAAATAATATATATTTCTGTTTGCACACGGCTTCCCAGTCAAACAAATATATTTATTGAAATATAGTATCTAAATATCAGGTCAGGAGTTCTGAAGCGCTCCCTCTCCCTCTCCCCCGATTGTTAAACCCGCTTGTATTGCTTCCGCTAAAGAAAATAGTCCGCTCCGTCTCTACGGTTAGAATCCTGTGAGTCCATAGCAACGCTCTGTTTTTCATGGCAACGGTCTGTTATACTCCGCACAGCAGTCTGTTGGTTATAGACGGTTTCAACGGCAACAACATAAACAAACGTTACTGCGCATGCGCGCTTTTGCGGACCTAACTTAACTTCCGGTAGACTTCCAAATAGAATCAATAACAACAGCCAAGTCCCTCTAGAGTAGATATTTTTTGATAACAAACAAAATATGTTTGCTGAATGGATCAGGGGGGTATTCCAGAAAGCAGGTTATGTGACATACCCGGGTAAGTTTAAGGGTAAGTTAGTGGATAACCTCAACTTTCGGTTCCAAAAATGGAGGTAACTTTCTGGGTATGTATGTAACCATAGGGACTTACTCTCTGAAGATAACCTGCTCGGTAGCAGGTTATGTTCCAGGGTTAGTTTGTTTCAGAAGGTTACTGAGTATGGCGTGCCCTTTTGATGACGATCCTGTGGACGTGGAGGCACAAATTATACGAGGTTTTTTTCGCCGGGAGAGAGTTATAAGACCGCGAATTGATGTATTTTCATTTCCTAATGATTATTTGAAAGAGCGTTATCGATTTTCAAAAGATTCGTTAATTTATTTAACACATCTCTTGAGACCACATATTGCAAATGTCACAAACCGCGGGTCTGCGCTTAGAACAGAGAACATTCTGTGCATATCACTTCGGTTTTTCGCGTCAGGGCATTTTTTGTACAATGTGGGCGATGCAGAGCATGTGGGAAAGGCAACTGTGTGTAGAGCCATTCGCACAGTATGTCAGGCACTTAAACGATTCTTACACACATTTGTACAGTTCCCTGGCCATAAACCTCTGCGTGTTATTAAAGAGGAATTCCACAGAGTGGCAGGTTTGTCCTTTGTAGTAAAATCTATGACGCATATTAAATATGTAGTCATACTATTTATATCTATACATGTATTCATCCTGCACACACACACACACACACTTTAAACTTCCATATATGACTTTCTATTTCAGGATTTCCAAATGTAATTGGGTGCATTGATGGCACACACATTCCTATTAAAGCTCCTTCAGTAAATGAGGGAGACTATGTTAATAGGAAATCCATTCATAGTATCAATGTGCAGGTAACAATTTCATTTTGTGTTCCTAATTTTTTGTCTTGTTAAAATCATTAAACTCATTACTTTTTCCCACTAACTATAGGTAATATGTGAGGCAACCCACATCATTACTAATGTGGAGGCAAAATGGCCAGGATCTGTGCATGATGCCAGAATTTTACGCGAGTCATCATTATGTCAGGCATTTCAGGAGGGTATGTTTTGCTGTATAATTTTTTTTTTTTTACTATATTTGTATTGTACACTTGAATCATTACAGGACAGTACAATGGTTACTTGCTGGGGGACAGAGGATACCCTTGTCTGCCCTATTTAATGACACCCTACCCTGAACCTGATCCCGGACCACAGACCCGCTTTAACCTGGCTCACAGCCGAACACGGGCCAAGGTGGAGATGACCATAGGGATCCTGAAGTCTAGGTTTCAGTGTCTGCGTGGGCTCCGGGTCAGTCCAGAGAGGGCATGCGACATCATAGTGGCTTGTGTTGTGCTTCACAACATTGCCACTATAAGAGGAGAGAGCCACCCTCCTTGGATTGAGGAAGATGGCCCAGAGGAACCCCAACAGGGTTTTGCACACAACAGAGATGGAAGACTATTGAGAGACAGGATTTGTCAAAATTACTTTTATTAAAATGTTTGCACTGGTCTGCTCTGCAGTTCATTTCTTGATTTCCTGCAAAACAATGAAAGTAAAAATGAAATAAAATGAAGCAAAACAAGCTTGAAATAAAATTTGTTGTTTTTTTATTACAATGCTTTATATACACAACACTTTTAACATGCAACAGATTAATCAGAAGTTCTCACCTTAAGGCGATGCTCCAGTAATTCAATTTCAAGTTTTGCTTTTTTAATTTGAAGCTGTATAAGGTCCATCTCCATGTCACTTTTTCTTATTTGTTTTTGAAGATGGACCTTATACAGCTCCTTTGCTGGCAACTAGGAAGGCAAAAAAAGTTTAATGAATGAGATTCTGTCAGACAATAAAAGTAAAATATGGACAACTGCACTCAAATTCTTACTCTGGTTAGATTGTGCATTGAGGTTGAAGGACCTTCATCTGTGGGCAAATCCCCAGGTATGTACTGTGAAAGGACAATGACAGTTTGTTACTCTAATGTAAAAAGGGGGCATACATTATAATGGTGTGCATCATACCTCAGTGGATCTACCAGCATTGTCCACTTCTGTCACAGCAGATGTGGTCTCTTCATCGTCATCTTCATCCTTAAGTGGAAATATGCAAGTATACATTATCTGGCAAAAATAAACATAAAAAATATCTAAAAGCAACTAAAGGTACCTGACAACAAAACACTTACAGCTGTGACAGACTGTGTTCTTTCTGTAGGGTCCAATAATACAATCCCTCTGTCAGTATCTATAAGAAAATACAACCCATACAATTCTCAATATTATCAAAGAGAAACCAATAATGCAGGAAAAAATATCAAAGCAATATAACTAAGACCACAGTAGCCTATACATCATATGTAGTTAAATAATGTAAGCCTGCATAAAAACGTTAAGCATGTTCAAAAAGCCTTTATAAGTGACAGAGAGTAATTTATTAAGTCATAATGAGAACAAATCACAGTGGCAAACTTACATGTCACCATGTTACTTGTGGTGCATGGTGTGTGTGATGAAGTGCCCCCTGGAATGCCAGCAACCACTGGTCGCCCTTTATTAAGGGACAGAGCCAGCTCCTCAGATGGGGTTAGGGGAGGTGGTGGTGGGCCCCCGCCAGTTAGACGGGCTTCAGCCTTCTTTCTATTAGCTACATGACAGAAAGAATATACTAAATCGTGTTTAATAAATAGTTCAGTAATTGTGTAATCAAATATTACCTTTTTGCAGAATGTTTTTGTGTTTCATTTTGACTTGGCTCAAAGTTCTTCTGGCTCCAGAAGGATTACACCTTATTAAATAAGAAACCATATATTCCTAGTCAATATACACTATTTTAATCTGAAGAAATGAATGGCAGGAAAAGCAAATGCTTTCGTAGTGATTTAACAGTCAAAAGGATGCGGAAGGGGTGTTTAATTATTGTGCACTATAATAAAAGGGGAGGCAATATAAAATTTGCAATTTAATACACTCACGCATTTACTCTGTCCGTTATTTTTTGCCAAGCCAACTCTCTTTCTTTAGCCCATGCAGCCGTATTGCTTTTTTTCATTATTATTGGCTTGAATTCTTCGTATGCGTGCATTAAAACCTCCAACTCCGCCTCAGTAAAGTATGCCGCTCTTTTTTTTTCGTTGTCATTTTCCATTTTGACTCGTGAAATCGGCGATCCATTGAAAATGCCTTTATGCACGCGCATTAACTCTGGGTAACCAGTAGGAGGTTGATTAAACTAACTCTTCTCGGGTGTTTTGGAACCGACATACTCATGGTATGCGGGTTTGGGGTAAATCAACCCAGAGGTTATGATTTACCAAATGGTAAGTTAACCTTGCTTTCTGGAATACCCCCCAGGCGGACTTAATGAAAATGCAAATCCATTCTTTGCCAATAGGAGATGTTTTAAAGCATAGACATAAAGCGCGAGAAATGGAAAAAGTATGCTCACACACGCTGCTTTTTTTTGATATTTAAACATATAAATGTAAGGGATTATTATTATTAAACGTGCAGTACATAACGTTACTCATGTTTATTCAGCGAAGCCTTTTTGAAAATCGATCAGTTTTAAAATTGTGGTGAGTTTCCAAAAATAAATAAATGTATGGGAAACACATCCCGCAGCACAACCACCTGAGCCCTCAGTCTACTCATCGCCTTGACTTTAACCACGTTTGTAGAAGGCACTGCAGCCAGACCGATATACACAACACAGACTGGAAGTTAACTTAGGTCCAGGCGCGTGCGCCCGATGAAACCGTCTATAACAGACCGCATTCTACATTGGAATTCAACCAAGCCATGTAATAAAATAAGTTAATAAAATAAGCATATATCACCACCAGGTGATATACTTTAGTTATTTTGTTTATCCTATTTACCTGCATTTCCCTGTCAATTAGATGCAAATGTGCGTATTTTAACTAGTTGACGCCTAATTTGCATACAGAACGTCCCCAGTTATTGATTTACATCAAGAGTCTTTCCCCCTGAAATTTAGAAATCTACATTGGTGAATTTAGAAGAAATCTACAGATGCAAACAGATGGAGGATACACTCTAAAAAATGTAGTAAATCTGAGTAACTGCATCTGGTACATTAATAAATAAAACTAAATAGAAATAAGTTAACATTAAACTTTAAAAATAACAATATTTATAAATTAACTATTTAAGTAATTTAACTTTTTTTATTTCCTCGAAACCTTTATAAAATAGTATTCCATACCACCACAAATACATACATGACATTGGCTTTTATTGAATTTTTACTCAATTATTTTGGTAAGTTTAATTTTAAAGTGTTATGTATTCTGATAACGGCAAAATAATTAAAACGATGTAGTGCCTTGTGCAAAAATAACCAAATTATTAGTAAAACACGCCCCTCTGTTTGATGCAGTTATTTAGGTTATTCTAAATATGAAGAGTTCCATCTGAAATTTCCTTCAATAATGATCATTTTTATCAAGCTTGTATGTTTATGTTCACTTATTTCACATTACTGGCAATGAAAATTACCTATTAATTGTCATTTAAGTTAAATTACTGAACTTAAATACGAGCTTGAAAAAAAAAGCTCATAAGAAAATTTCAGATGGCACTTAGAGGCTTTTGCATCTGAACTCTTCATATATACTTGAAACTAGTAGCATAGAAAATGTTTTCAAAACATGCACATTGTGGAATGATTTCCTTTGCTGCTCTTTAAACCTAGTGAATACTAAGGAGACCATGGTTTCTGTGAACTGATTATTTTGTTGACATCTTTTCAAAATGAAACAATTGCGTGAGTTTGAGGAAGATAAAATTAATTAACTTTTTAAATTATTTTTTTTAAAAGGAAGTCAGAGTTGCGTATATATATATATATATATATATATATATATATATATATATATATATATATATATACTTTTTTGTAAAAAAAAAAAAAAATACCCAATTATGAGAAGTGCCCTTTATTTCACTTGAGCCCCTGCCCCTCAAAATGTCTGTGCACGTCCCTGCTAAGGACTTGTCTGCAGGTTCAAACAGAGCAAGAAAGAACATGAAAAATGAAAGAGAGACATGAAGGGTTAGACAGGAAGCAAGAGAATGAGAGAAAGAACCATTTGGGAGCACAACAGCATGTGTTCCCGATCTTTAAACAGAAACGCAGAGCTACAACAGGACATCTCGAATAAGTGGGGGTCAGACATCTGAAATGTAGCCAGAGACATCAGGGCATTTTGCTCGGGGAGCAGAGCCTGACCGAAACAACACGTGCAGCATTAGCAACAGAGCTCTTGCTGTTCCTACTGTCTCACTAATGCAATTAGCTCAACAGATGCTGCTTCAACCCACAGCTTTTATTCAATAGATGAGAAATATAATTTGTAATATAACATCAAAGGCTGAAACACTCCACCAGACAGAGACATCACAAATGAGACCTCTTGAATGTCACAATGGTTCCTGCAAAACTGCAATTAAAGGAATAGTTCTCCAAAATCAATATACTCTCATCATTTGTTCACCCTCATGTCATTTCAAACTTGTATGATTTCTTTTTCTGAGGAACACAAAATGAGATGTTTATAGCATTTTATATATTTATATATATATATATACATGCAATGAAAGTAAATGGTGGCCATGGCTGCCATGCAAGACTTTTAAAGGAATTATGTAATATTTAAATGAGTTTGGTTCTTCACCAGAACAGATTTAGAGAAATTTACTATGTATATATATATGTATATATATATGTATGTATATATATATATATATATATATGTATGTATATATATATATATATATATGTGTATATGTGTATATATGTATGTATAGCATGTTTCAGCATCAGTTAAAGAAAGTCGTGACTTTTGTCAAGTATGGTAGCCCATACTCAGAACTGGTGCTCTGCATGAGACTCGAACTGGCAACCTTCTGGTAACCAGTCCAAGTCTCTAACCATTAGGCCACAGCTGCCCCTTAATGTCTAGTAAAGAGAAAAGCTGCCTGTTTGTAAGAAGCAAATACAGCACTATGGCACTTTAACCTAAAACCACAGCTTCTAGGATTTGTTTCTTGGACTCTCATTCTGAGGATCCTTTGGTGAACAAGTGCTAAATTTCTCCAAAACAGTTATGATGAAGAAACAAAATCATTCACATCTTGGATTTTCAGAAAATCTTATATTTTTCACTTTCTTTCACTTTAAGTTAATTTATGTATGTATTTATTTGGTGAACTATTCCTTTTAAAAGAAATAAAAAAAATGTTGGAGATTTTTATAGAATAGTTGCTAAAAGTTGTTCTTCTGAAAGGTTTTAGACTCAAATGTACTTACAGCAGTTTTTCAGTAAAAAATTAATTCAACAAGCAACTGCAAAACATTTCAAAGAAACCAATAACCATTTCAAGATATTTTAAAAGAATCTTTAAAGCAAAAAAAAAAAAACAGCTCTGCAACCACACACACAATGATTTATGAAAACTAATGCAAATGGTGTAATGATATATGGTAGCTAATACATTTTATAAACTAAAAAAACTAATAATAAATACATTTTAATCAGGAAATCCTTTAATTAAAGCAAACTTGCTAAAAGTACCTATAAATTTATGGTATCTTCAGATTTCTATTCTGGGATATCTTTAACGAGCTGTCAGAAATGTAATTAATATACTAAATTAACATTATTAAATATTTATATGAAGAAGATCTCAGAGGATTCATGGCTCTCTGAAAGTTTGGTTGTCATGGAGATTTATTCCAGGCTCCTCCCATCTACACATACTTGACCCCTTTAAAATCAAGTTTCACTGCCAGAGCAAGACTTTTCATTAGTGGTCAAAATCAGATTGAGGGTATGTGATGTCACATCCTCTAAAAGATCCTCTAAAGATATGCAGTCAGATCTGCAGATTGTGGTTGGGTAAAAGCACTTTATCCACATGTGAGAGGAGTCAGTATAGAACAGACAACAATCCTAGGTTTCCCTTTTTTTTTTTTTTTTTTTTGAGAGCAGCTGCAGTTGAGCTCATGTGTTCAATGTCAGAGATTTGTTTTCATGATTAAATCAAGTCCAGGAGGATTAAAGTATAATATAGTCTAAATTGCATTCTCGACAGCAACCTTGATAAATTCTAGCTATAAAACAAGGCACTGAATGCCTAAGATATTCTGTACCAGCATCCAAAACTAAGATCACAAATAAAGTCTTAAAAAAAAAAAAAAAATAACACAAATTCCACAAAAGGCTCTTTACAGTGTAAAAAGGTTCTTAAGATCATGAAAATAGTTATTCTTTAGGAACCATCATTTTTAAGAGTGAACCATTATTTTTTATATAGTGTATATACAAAGTTTCCTGGAGAGACCAATATTTTTCAAGACTAAAATTTTTTTGTGGGCTCACTTTCACGACCCTTGTAATCTCACATCTCCTGTAGGATTTTAGAACAATCTCAGTGAAATCTCATACTGTTCTAATACAAAAAACTCTGCAATCAAAAGTCTGAGATCTCTAAAGCTCCTTTCACAATGCCAGCGACATGATTTCATTTATTTTTAATGAGAGCTGGCGGCATCCACTGACACAAACGACAGCGACAAGACAAAGTTGAGAAAAGTTTAACTTGATGCAAATGAGCAGTAACTTTGGGGACTGACTACCAATAGAAATGAGTGTACATGCTCTGTCGCTCTGTTAGACATTGCAGTGGGTTGTCAGAACAATGAAGCAGTCAAGGCCCTTTCACACCGGATGCGTAACGAAAAAGCGAAACGAAAAAGCGAATAGTTCGCGTGCGAATAGTTCGCGTCAAAACCATTCACATCAGCCGCGACGCGAATTTGCGATGTCTGTGACGTTCAGAGAGCTTCAACATTCCAAAACTTTCGCGCCGACAGTTGAGAAAATGGACACTTCAACATCATCATCCAGTGAAGACGAGCTTTTCATTTTCTTTAAAAGACAGAAAAGAAGGTTTTGGGTGCACCCAGTCCTAAAGAACAGAGAGTCTGAAGGGGAGTATGCCAATCTTGTACCGGAGCTAAAACTTTATCATGGCCGGTTCCACACTTACTTTCGGATGTCTGTGGGACAATTCGAGGAGCTCCTTCAGATAGTGGCACCGCATCTTACGAGACAAACCACAAACTTCAGGGAACCAATTGATCCGGAGCAGCGTCTGGCAGTCTGCTTAAGGTGAGCTGTCCTCTTAAAAACATCAGCCCACAGAACACACACACAAGTAATCAGAAGATCCATCATTTTTGCTGTGACGTCACCTTTGTTTCCTTGTATGTGATTGGCTGAAGCCTTTTTGTCGCCTCAAAAGTAAAAAAAAATCGACATCGAAGCGAAAAAAATAAAAGTCGTTTTTCCGCCATTCGCGTTCGGTGTGAAAGCACTCATTACACAAACAGCTGATCAAAAAATAAAACCATCGCGCGAATTATTTGCGCGTTAAAATCACGTCCAGTGTGAAAGGACCTTTACGCCGTGGTTTTTTTAACACATAAATAATAATACATCCAAAATGTCAAAACCAGTGGTGTCAAAAGTATTGGCATTCATTACTCAAGTAGAAGTATAGACACTAGGGTTTAAAAAGACTTTTGTAGAAGTTGAAGTATCAACTCAAGCTTTTTACTCAAGTAAAAATGTAAAAGTACTGGTTTAAAAAACTACTTAAAGTATAAAAGTAAAAGTAATGTAAGGGAAAAAATGCCATTAAGAACAAAACCAAAGAACAAAAACATTTTTCTAAAGGCCATAGGCCATAATGACTATAATGTTATATTCAAATGATTATATTGAAAAATTTGGGATGCACTAGGCTACCTGTTTCAGCCGCATATATGCCCATTGAAAATGAATGCATTTTAGTACAATGCAAATACATTAAAGAACTAGAGATATGATGACTATTTGCCTATAAGTATTGTTATGGTGCAAAAAGTCAAACTTCAGAGGCATGTCATCAATAACCTTTAATGGAATGTAAATGTACATCCAAGCTTAGCTGCAGGAGTCTGCGAGGGCAATGGACAAGATTGGTGCAGGCTTGGTAAAAATTACCCTTGTATGGTTGTCTATTCACAATAAACATTATAGTGCTGTCAAAATGAATGATTAATCCAAGTGATTAATCATAAACAAAAAATGAAAAATAACTCATAATCCTGATACCTTCTTGATTGATAGCTTCCTGTATTCGGTACATATGTCTGCTATGTCCAGTGTGTGTGTGTGTGTGTGTCTGTTTAACGAGTTACAAACTTGGTATAGCCTACTTATCACAACATTTTTGATCGCGTCGTCAATCGCAAACGATAATATATTAAAACGTCTCGCTACCGAAAAACCTACAGTATCTTAATTTGTGGAGGACGAAGAGAAAGAACCCATTTGGTAAATGAGCCAGTGAGAAATAATAACTTTTAAGTAGGGTCTAGTGCCTTTTCGATACTTTTAAAACGGTACCGGTGCCTAAACGGTGCCTGAACCAATACTTTAAAAAAAAGAACCACAAAAAAACTATGGATAACATTAAAGAACATTACAAATATTTAAAATAAATCCATAGCTTTCCCCTTGGATGCTCTCATTTCCCAAGTTGTGCTTCCCTTAATCTAAGGCTAATAAATGTATTTCACAATCTGGGTCATAATTTAATACAAAACTACACATAATGTTTCTACTGTATCTCTGTCAATCTCTCTGATATTTAGTTAAGATGAGTGCGGTCTGTCACTGTCTTTAATCAGTTCTGTGAATTACTGTATGCTCATTCTTTATAAAGTAGCAACAATGTCATTTTTAAAATACAGTACTGTGCAAAAGTCTTAGGTACATTAGTATTTTCACCTCAAAAAAGTGTTTTAACCCATTTATTTATATCTTTTACTGTAGTGTGTCAGTAGGAAATATCAGTTTGCCATTTTTAATAATAATCTAGTGCGATTTTGAATGCACAAGCAGTCTGTCAACGGCAAAATGAATGTTTGGAAATGTAAACTGATATTTTAAACTGACACACTACAGAAAAATATATAAATAACTGGCCGAACACCATTCTTTTAAGCGAAAATACTAACGTGCCTAAGACTTTTGCACAGTAGTGTATGTATAAAGTGCGTTTGATTCAATTAAGTATATTTAAATAAGTGTAATTAAAGTATGTGTTCGTTCATATGTGTTAAGGGCTAGATTTTCGCTTAAGGAAACAGCTGTTTAGTGATGAGCGGTGACAAGTGAAAACTTTACAGTAGATGAAAAACCGACTGCTCCCTCGTGACCTTTTGTAAACTGTATTTATGACAAAGAACTGCACAGATACGGATATTCTAACTATCTATCGATAAACACATACCTTGTGTCCTCTGTATGTGTTTAAGTGCGCTTGCGGTGCTCCGCCGCGGTCTGCGGATTGAAGAGCGCGCTGAAAGACGGGGAGGAGACCGGTCTGACGCCGGTTTCATATGAAATTTATTTGATAAACGAACCCAAAACTGGCTATGTCCTTGCTGGAGTGTGATGTGATTTGTGTCATGTGCAGGTGCAGGTGCGATGGATCGTGTACAAACCAATAGGGTGTCGGAATGGTATATGTTTTTACTTCTCATCCAACCACAATCAAATTCACTCCATCTGGATGGCGCGATTTATCTGCATAGGTTTTTTTTTTTTTTGAATGATGACAAGTCGGAATGAAAACAAGCCAAAATGAAATCGCAGTAACGAAGCTATTTCAAAAATGTAAGGAGTAGAAAGTACAGATACTTGCGTGAAAATGTAAGGAGTAGAAGTAAAAAGTCGGCTGATAAATAATTACTTAAGTAAAGTATAGATACCCCAAATTTCTACTTAAGAAAGGTAATGAAGAATATGTACTTCGTTACTTGACACCTCTGGTCAAAACATACAATCTACTCCACTTTAGAAAGATTTCTGAAGGATCATGTGATGCTTAAGACTGGAGTAATTATGCTGAAAATTCAGCTTTGCTTCACAGAAGTTATTTTATATTGTAATAACATTTCACAATATTACTATTAATATTTTTTTAATCAAATAATTGCAGTTTGATGAGCATAAATAAACAGTAAAAAGAAAAAAAATACAGACTCCAAACCTTTGAATGGTTGTGAACATTATACCCAAAAAAACTAAAATAAAGATTTTCCTTGAATATGTGAATCGTTATTTCTAGGGATGTGCACGGATAGTCGAACATTCGAATATTCGTTCTGCTCTAATTATTCGATAAATAAAAATGATATTCGAATTTCGCAAAAAAAAAAAAGTTCACAATAAAACCTAATTTGGTCACTTTCTGTGGTTCTCCACGGCATATTTGAAGGTGTATGCAAGCAAAACATAATTAATGAATCATTAAGGGGCCATTCACATATCGCGCCTAATAAGGCGTGGAAAAGGCTATGCGCTCCGCTTTCTCCTTTTTTCCAAAGCGCTCGGGCAGAAGCGCTCCTGAGGCGACGCGTTCTCTCCATGAAGACGCGGAAATTTCGGTAAAGGATAAATGGATTTGCAGCACAAAAAATCGCTTTCAGTAGCTCTGCTACTAAATTTTTTTCAAAATGGCAATCCATATACAGCTATGATCAGCTGTTCCTTCATCTTGGCTGAGCTTTCAACGTTGTTACAGGAAAGGATGAAGCTGAATGTTTAGTTCTTGTCAAATGACCCGCGGTTTGCTTGCGGCATTCTGAAAAGTTGAGATGTTTTTAACTCGATGCTGTGCGGACGCGCCTGGAAAAAACGGGACCGCGTCACACCGCGTGCGCATCGCGACCGCGTCGCTTCCATTATGAGTGCGCATACCGCGCGCCTACATTGGAAATAACGAACTTGAGCATGCAAAAGACGCGATATGTGAACGCCCCCCTAAGAGCTGCGGTCTTCTACAGTACTTCAAATATGCCGTGGAGAATCACAGAAAGTGATCCAAGAACATTGTTGCAGCATCTCTCAAGCAACGAATAAACACCGCTAACTTGGAGAATGCAGTGAAAACTCCTCTTCTCGCGTCTGCCCTAGACCCTCGGCACAAACATCTCAGGTTTCTCGATGAAAACATGAGAGAAGTAAGAAAAAAAACTTTTTTGAACATTATCGGATCATTTCCCTTGATGCGAGTTGTGCGGATGCAGCCGCCGTCACCAACGATGAAGAATATGCAATGCCCACTCGTCGGAAAAGGCAGAGCCAGTTCTCCAGCGATGATTACAGAGAGTCCAGCCGAGACGAGTGGGAACAGTTCTTGCTGGAGCCATTTATTCCACCAGATGAGGATCCCATTCAGTGGTGAAACGAGAACACGAAGCGCTTCACAAAACGTATTCGCTTAGCACACCGTTATTTGTGAGTCCCGCCAACGTCTGTGTCGTCAGAGCGCGTTTTCTCCGCGGCTGGCCTTATTGTTAACAGACTAAGGAGCCGACTTTCCTCCGATCATGTTTACATGCCCGTATTTATTAACAAGAACATTTGAAACAATAGAAAAAAAGAAAAAAAGATTTGCTGACAGTTTAAAAGTTAAGTGTAAGCTACATTCTGTACAATAGCCTAATTGCTGCAGGCTGCTTTACGTTTTTTCTTTGTTCACTTTTTTTTTTTTTTGCTTTTAATCTGTACTTTTGTTTGTTTGCACGCATTGTTAAAGGTTTTCAGCTACAAAACACGATGTGTAATGTTCAAGCTTATTGTAAGCTTGTTCAAAATGACGAAAACAAATGTTGCTGAAAAATAACGTCTGACTCATTAAACTTAATTTAAATAAACGAATATTCGAATATTCGTTTTTGTGAGCTCAAATATTCGAATGTGATATTTGTGGAAAACGCCTATCCCTAGTTATTTCACTCTTAATGAACTGGCCTCATCATTAATTTCATGGCCTCAAAGCTAACAGACTTGGATGAAAAAATTAAATTTTAAATCTTTAAGCCTAATCAAAAATAAGGCCGTTCATACAAATGCACACAGTGACAGAAATACAAAAGAGGGTTTGCAGTGTAACTCATAAAATACTTACAAATCTAAAGTGACAGAAACATTTCAGCAGACATGTTTATTCAGAGACAGCCTGGACTACTCACTCAAACATGTCATTACAGCTGATGTGGTTGTTCTCCAGCAGCATAAATGATAAATAATGGACCGATGAGGTGAACATTTCCTCTGGCTCAATCTTCATTCTTATCTGGCTCTGATAAGCCGGCTCAGGGACCGCTTACCACAGATCCTCTTACAGAAACCGATCTGTCTCAACAGATACAGCATACAAACTCTCATCTCAGGAATTAGATCCACTAATAGCGAACTGACTCGCTCTCTCACTCACTCCTTCTCACTCTCTAATGAGAAACAGGACAAATGACTCTAAATATAGAGCCGAAAGCATAGAGGAACAGGACACGGCTCATGTTTAATGAAGTGCAGACTGTAAATGCCCTTGTGTACAGGAAACTGATCCAATATAGACATTTAGCAAACTGACTCTCGTTGATTATGCATTCACATGCACGGAATGTGGCTCATTTATCTCCTGACAAACAATTTGTCAGGTGAAAGACAAAATCATATTTTTCTGGCCTTATCCACAAGAACCTACAAGGCTTTTTATGATTAAATATTTTGATCCAATTTGATTACCCTGTTGAAAAAAAAAAAACATCTTGTTAATCTCTTGATTGTTTCTCATAGACTGCAAAAATTGAGTTGAGACCTATGTAAATTAGGTTTTAACGTCATAAACTGACAAAGTTGCTATCTAAAGTCAGACACTTAATTATAAACTAGGAAATAATTGTCAAATACTTTCATTCATACATCCATGTGATCCCCAACTCTTATTTAGTATTGGTTTCACTCTCATTGAAATAAAACAATCTCAGTAATATCTCAATGGTTGCTCCAAAAGAACAATGAGATTAAATTGAGACTTCAGCCTCATTCTTCTCAGAATGTTCTCTGCAGATCACATTAGATTTGATCAATATCAAAAACCATGTTGAGACACAAAAATCTGCAAAAAATACTGATTAAAGATATTGAAATATACTCATATATTTTAATTTAAAAAAAAGAAAAGAAACAATCCATATTCATTTTCTACAATCCTATTAGATGTCAATAACTGACCCATTTTTTTTTATTCTAGGATAAATATCTAAGAAAAAATGATACTAAACTAAACAACTGAGAATTTTAATTATGAGAAGAAAATTTTTTTTTTATAAAGTATCATGAAAAAAAACCTAAATAAAGAAGGATCAACAGATATTCCAGTCCTTCCTAAGCTATTGGCTAACTTACTGTACTTTTTCATTTTTTCAGTAAATTCTGAAATAAATAATGTAGTCATCAGTTATTACTCATTTATTTCTTTCATTCCGCACACTCCTATCTCAGGGACTCTCTTCACTTATGTTTTATCAACCCGGAATACGTAAGCGGTGCGGAGCAGGAGCTGTGTGACTTTGCCTAAAGCAAGAAGTGTTTTTTTGAAAGTTGGAGCATCCCTGTTCTCTCTAACTTTAAGATCGCCGTGTTACTGCTCCATTGTGGCCAAAACACAACAACCAATAATGTATCTGCATGTCAGCAATCAACCACATCAAATGCAGTGTTTTTAGATTAGATTATCAGCAGCTAAGAGAAGAAAAGAAAAGAAAAGAAAAGAAAAGAAAAGAAAAAGAGGCAAGTTGTTATAACAATTAGCCTGACACTCTACCTGTGCCATATCTTCCCTCTGCTTCTGCTGTGGTTTTGATGAATAGCTGAACATGAAGGTTACTGACACCAGCGGAGGAGGATTAGAAGAAGGACTAATGAATGGATGGATGAAAAATGAGGAAAGATGAGAAAGAAAGATGAGAGTAAAAGAGCGAAGGTGAAATCTGAGAGAAGCCAACATGAAATGTTCTTATATGCAGGGGCGTAGCCATCTTTTCAGAAGTGAGGGGACAGAAATTATATATATATATATGTGTGTGTATATATATATATATATATATATATGTGTATATATATATATGTATATATGTATATATATATATATATATATATATATATATATATATATATATATATATATATATATAATTTCTGTAATCTATATAGCCTACCAATCAACAGTTTTTGAAATGTAAGATATTTTGTTTTTAAAGAAGTCTCTTCTGCTCACCAAGCCTGCATTTATTTGATTAAAAGTACAGCAAAAACAGTAATATTGTGAAATATTTGTATATTTAAAATAACCTTTTTCCCTATTTGAATATATTTTAAAATGTAATTTATTCGTGTGATCAAAGTTGTATTTTCAGCCTCATTACTCCAGTCTTCAGTGTCACATCATTCAGAAATCATTCTGATATGCTGACTTGCTGATTATCAATATTTAAAACATGAGTTTTTTTTCAGTATTCTTTGATGAATATAAGGATCCAAAGATCAGC